>NC_140754.1:74055000-74065000 GCF_051527215.1 Medicago sativa | reverse complement strand
AAAAATAGATCTTAGGTTGTTTAAGCTATCTTTTATCCAATGTGGGACTTTAGCATTTGAGTTGGACTTCACAAAAGTGGCTTACGAGTTGAGAGTTATCCCCACTTATAAACACATGGTCATGACATCTTTAATCCATTGTATGACTCTTTAACAATCACTTCAGCATGTACATAATTTTAGTTCACATAATTGTGATACCTTGAACAAAAATGTTGCAGTGCCAATGATAAAAGATTGATAATATACATTGCAAAGACAAAAAGATGAACCTGTTGTAAACAAGATGGACATTGCGAAGCATACAAAATTCACCCAAGTGATATTGCATATCTGGATATTATTTGAGTACATGATTTCAATCAGGTAAGGCCTTATTATATAACTGACTTGGCCCCTTATGAAACTTTTGACAACGCACTTGACCTTGTCCCTCTAATGTACCATTGTCCCATAGAAATATAGTTGAATTCAATAATTAAAATAAAGAAGCGAATTTGAGTTAGACTAGATTTGTATTTTAATCCCTAAAGCATAACTGGACTAATTTTTATAGAACACGTACCATTAATATAGCTATGCTTTAAGGATAATGAGCTGCTGCTGAATTATTATTTTATGTTTCTTTTTCTTAAGCTTAAAGAATCAAGAAAAGGCACACTAAACAAAGTCCCACATCGATAGAAGAAAGTAGTATGATAGGGTTTATAAACTTCAGAGTGCCAACATAGCTCATGGGTGATTGAGGAACTGTTTGAATAAGATGATACGTAATATATTCAATCAATCAGCTCCTACAATTATTTATTTTCATTTTATGATGAGTTGTACGCAATATAATTTTCATTTTATGCTGAGTTGTACGCAATATATTCAATCAATCAGCTCCTACAATTATTTTCATTTTTCATTTTCTTTTATAATACGGTTATCATGTTTTACCATTTTGCATTTTTCGTTTTCTTTTATACGGTTATCATGTTTTACCATTTTGCTCACCATCATTCAAAATTGAAGTCTTTGGTAATTTACTTCAGGATTTTCAATATCCAAAAAATGTTTTGGATATTGATTGATCAAGTGTGGTTTAAAAATCAGAAAATTAATAAAAGAAGCTATGTGAAAAATTTACAGTTTCTATTATGTTCGCGTAGCGAGCTAGTATCGCCCAACCAAATGGGTGAAGTGATTCTTTCCCAGCAACTTGAGGTTTCTTCAAGGGGAGGAAATACGTTGGTGTTCAAATAGTCACTAAATCGCTTTACTTCGTTGGGCGAAATGTAGCCAACCCAACGAGCATAATTTTCTCCCTGAAAATCTTTGGAAATGCTTGCCTTCACTTTGCCTAGCAAAGGTTCTTTCCTAGATATTATTAAAGCTCTTTGACTTGGCTCGCTTGAGCTCGCCTAGCAAACGTACTTGTGTCAAGAGTCTTTGTTCCACTTCAATCATGTCTCAAACCTACAAAATATGAATGGAAACTAGACAGTATTAGCATTTTGGCATATAACTATAATTATTTGTATATTTAAAATAAATTAGGGGTTTTCATATAGATTACTTGCGAAACAAGTTAATTAGTAATCATGAAAATAACTTGATTTTGACGCTTATCGGATTTTACTGGAACTTCGCTTTTGAAAGGAAAAAAAAAAGATTTTCTTTGCATTTTATCATTTTTCTTTTGTAGTGATGGCTACTCTTAATTACTGGTTTCGTTAATATAAAACCTGACATGAATGATTATAATCTTGGTCTTAATTGCTATGTGACATTATGTGTTAACTATATGTTGGTGTTATTCTCTTCGTTTTTTCCTCTTTTAAAGCATTTTTTAATTCATAACTTAGTGATTGTATTTGTTCTCATTATATTTGATTCAAATTGGATTATATGTCAGCTTTAGGACCTCGTTGATGGACAATCTTTAAGTATATATGTAAGCGCTCTCTTAGGCTTGAGGCTTGTCCTGACTATGGGGCGAGCTCCTAAGACCCAACTAACCTAAACTTTTATTTTCCAATCAAAAAATGTGAATTTTAAGAATTATATTAAGTGTAACCAGCAAATCTGTTGTATCATTATGCCCGTTATTATATTGACAATGATGAATGACATGAATAGTTGACATTTGCATACTGAAATGCCCTTTAGTCTGGGATATTTTTGGTGAATATGATCAAAGAGGTTATATGAACTTATGTCTTCATTGTTCATCACTGTGGTTTTTATGATAAACTAGTTGGTTAATATTTGCTTATTAAAAGTTTATATAATTCATAAATTGAACATAGAACCGACTTAAGAAGTATTTTTTACCTGACTTAACAACTGTTTTCTGCACTGGTGATAATTTAATTTTTGCTTAATATCTCTTCTTCTTTGCGTACTACAGTTGTGAAGATGTTCAGGATGGAATTATGGAAGAAAATAAGCAAAGGAATTATGTGAATTTTTTTGCCTGTTTAACTTCTTTGTTTAATAACATTGTGTCGGATATTGAAGAGAACGCCGAGATTTTAATTTGCTTATGTGGTAAGGATGGTATTGTATATGCAATCTGCGACGTTCACGAGAAATTTGATTTAAGGAGTTCTTGTATTGAACAAGTACATGTAGTACATAAAGTTGGCTCAGTTATAATCTGAAATTATTGGACGCAACAATAATTTTCTTGCAGTTGGCGGAGGATTTAAGGGATCTGATCCAAGAGAGGTTGATATACTGATCTGGAAATAGCGAATAGTAACTTTCTGCTCTATAAAAGCATTTATCACTATAAACACTTATTTTTATGCATTTGATTTTCCAGAAACTATATTGCACTATGCTTGAGGGATTGGGAAAAAATGGAATAATATTTATCATGATCAAAGGTGAAAAATATAAGACAACTAACACAATTAAACAATTAACTTGGAATTTTCAAAATCATTATCTTCGTTGACCTGTGTTTCTGGAAGATGGTATTGATGAAGAGTTATGTTATCTAATGAAAAATTATATCAATTATTTTGATGATTGATCAAGGAAGAATGCTTAAAATCTTCTCTTCAGATTGTAATGCTCATATGTAGTAACTTAACCGGATAACCAGTTAGTCTATCTTAGATCAACAAGTTATTGCTTTTGTAGTAACTTAAAGCAATTACACTTTTTATAAAATTGACATAAACTTAAGAGTTCAACTTCTAAGATCATCGGATAATGTTTTCTTACAAAATGATTATGAGCTTCTGCAGAATTATTCATTTATGTTTCTTCTTCTAAATCTTAAAGAATCAAAAAAGGGGCACAAAAATTAGTCTCACATTTACAGAATAAGTACTATGATAGGGTTTAAAATCTTCAAAAAACCATTGTTGTCAAGATTGCGATCGATTTTTGTGATTTTGCTCACCCTCTTCAATCCGAATCGATAGCAGAATCGAAAAACATTCAAAATCGTGGTAAGATCGCTGCAAAACCGTAGGTTTTTACACGATTTTGAAGGACAATGGGCATTTTTTTTATTACACATCGATTGTGAAGGATTAATATGGACATTTTTTAATAATAAAGGTCAATTTTAAGCTCGGTTTCAATCTTTTCCATTTTTTTACCGTCATATGTCATCGTATTCGTCAAGCTCTTATTTGGTTCAGTAAAAAAGAGACATAGAAGGTGAAGATGGAAGTGATGCAAGTTGTGGTAGTGGTGATGACGACGACGACGACGACGATGATGATGATGATGATGGAGGTGGAAATGATGAGATTGACGAAGAGGTAGGTGTTGATATGAAGAGGGATGATTCATATAATAAGTGTGTGTCTGATTTGATGTAGCATCTAGGCTTTAATTTTAAGCAAGGTAGGTATCTTAGGTATCTTAGGTGCATGTTGGCAATGTCAAGCAAGGTAGGTATCTTAGGTGCTCATATTGAATTTCTTATTTTGCATAAATCGACAAATCCATGACAAAAAAATATTTCCTTGCCATCCATGCAATTCAATATAAATGCTTGTTGAATTATTCTTCTAATTAATCTCAAAAATCCAAGAAAAGGGGTACATAAAAAAGCCCTGACTTCTGTTAATGTATATAAAATTCAAAGCAGCTCTCACTTTAACACCTAACCTTGAAGTGGTGTGAATGGGATTCAAGATTGTAGCTGAACAAGTACATGGAATATAGGAAGTTTGCTCAGCTATCATCTCAAATTGATGCACGCTTATGAAGCTGGAATAAGATTATACTGAATTCATGATTTTGAAGATCAAAGGCCTCACTTCTGTTGACCCCGAATTGATACGTCGTTCTACCGAGGCTTGTCGGAGTGGTAGCTTCAGCAAAGTTGTGTAGGATTTATATCAGGAATCAAGATAAAATGAATGAAAGTAAATTCTCATTGATTATTGAATGATTACAATAGGTTTATATAGACAAACTAAGGAGCATCATAACTTAGTATGTGCATGCAATATCATAACTGAGCCCTAGCTTCTATTACTTGCGCAGCAAGTTTATTGTCTAAACTTAATCATTCTCATCATAAAGCTAATCATTCTCTTCAGTCTGTAATATCCCCCCACAAGTTGGAGGTTGATAAATGTTGATCAACCCTAACTTGGATAAAAAGGCCTGAAAAATCTTGGGAAGCAAAGCCTTGGTAAAAAAATCAGCCACTTGATCCTGGGAAGAGATGGGCAGAAGCTTAAGGATCCCTGCTTGTAACTTTTCTCTAATGAGGTGACAGTCAATTTCAAGATGCTTAGTGCGTTCATGAAAGATAGGGTTAGCTGCTATATGAATAGCACTGTGATTGTCACAATATAATACTGGCAATTTGGAACAAGTGATGTGCAAATCTTTGAGAATGTATAAGATCCACTGAAGTTCACAGGTAGCAGATGCTAAAGCCCTATACTCAGCCTCTGAAGAAGATCTGGACACAGTGATTTGCTTCTTGGTTCTCCAAGAGATCAAAGAACTACCCAAAAAGAAACATTGCCCAGATATGGATCTTCTAGTGTCAAGGCAACCAGCCCAGTATGCATCTGAAAACCCTTGTAATGTGATGGAAGAGCTTCTGGGAAAGAACAAGCCTTTACCAGGACAGCCTTTGAGATACTTGAGAACCCTAAGAGCTGATGCATAATGTGATTGTGTAGGTGTGGATAAAAATTGACTCAATTGTTGAGTGATGAATGTAATGTCAGGTCTGGTATTGTTAAGATAAAGCAGTCTCCCAACTAATCTTCTGTATGCAGGAACATCTTCAAATGGTGCACTGGAATCTGAATGAAGCTTAAGAGAGGAATCAGATGGTGTGGATAGTGGTTTGGATCCCAAACTCTCAGTATCTTCAAGTAGGTCTAGGCAGTATTTTCTTTGACAAAGTGAAATGCCCAGCTTTGAATGTGCAACTTCAATGCCCAGAAAATATTTCAAAACACCTAAGTCTTTGATTTTGAATAAAGAATCCAAAATAGACTTGATGTGAGTAAACTCAGTGAGAAAATTGCCTGCAAGGATGATATCATCAACATATACCAGAAGAATGGTGAAGGAAGTGGGAGTTTTCTTAACAAAAAGGGAATGATCAGAAGCAGCTTGAGTGTAGTGTTGATCATACAGCACAGATGTCAATTTTTCATACCACTTTCTGCTAGCCTGCTTCAAACCATAAAGAGATTTGGCTAATTTGCAGACTTGATTTGGTTTGGTGGATTTTATGCCAGGAGGGAGCACCATGTACACATCTTCCTGTAAATCTCCATGTAAAAAGGCATTGTTAACATCAAGTTGATGTATATGCCAATGATGGATAGATGACAAAGCAATAACAAGTCTCACAGTAGTGAGCTTGGCAACTGGAGAGTAAGTATCAAAATAGTCCAAACCCTCAATTTGATGGTAGCCTTTAGCAACCAATCTTGCTTTGTATCTTTCAACAGTCCCATCAGCATGAAATTTCACCTTATAAATCCACCTGCAACCAATAGGCTTCACATTTTGTGGCAGATCCACCAGTTTCCAAGTCCCAGTTTTCTCAAGAGCTTGAAGTTCAACTTGCATAGCCTGTTTCCAACAATCAAACTTACTAGCCTCTGCATAGGTCTTGGGCTCAGGTTGAGTATGTAAAGACATGACAAAAGAAGAATGATTGTTAGATAAATGATGATGAGAAATGTAATTGGAAATAGGGTATGTAGATGCAGTAGTATTATTGCATATATAATCTTGAAGATATGCAGGAGTATCAATATTTCTAGATGAATGTCTAGGAGCAATAGGTGGTATACGTGGTGGAGAGGATGGAGAGTCAGGTAAGGAGGGAGAGGGAGTGAGAATGTCATCAATAATAGGTGGAGAATGTAAATCAGGAGATGCAGGTGAAGAATGAAAATGAGAGAAGTATTGCCAAGAAGGAGAGGTGGATGAAGAAGTATGAGGATATGGAAGGAAGTTTTCATGAAAGGTAACATGTCTAGAGATAAAAATTTCTCTAGAATTGAGGTCATAGAGTGTAAAACCCTTATATCCTGACTGATAGCCAATGAAGACAGATTTCCTGGCTCTAGGGTTTAGTTTGGTTCTGTGAGAATGTAAGGTTGAAGCATAACATAAACAACCAAACACTTTGAACAAAGAAATATCAGGGATTTTGTGATGAAGAACAAAATATGGGGATTGGTTTTGAAGAATAGGTGTAGGAACTCTATTGATGAGAAAGACAGCATGTTGTAAAGCATAAGACCAATATGAAGGAGGTAACTTGGATTGATAAAGCAATGCTCTACCAACATTGAGAATGTGTTGATGTTTTCTTTCAACACGACCATTTTGTTGTGGAGTTTCTACACATGACCTTTGATGAACAATACCATGAGAAGAATAAAAAGAGGACAACATGAATTCAGGACCATTATCAGTTCTCAAAACTTTAGGAGTAATATGAAAATGGTTCTGAATCATAGTAATGAAGTTTTTAACATGAGATGATACTTCAGATTTGGTTTTAAGAAGAATGATCCAAAGAAATCTACTGTGATCATCAAGAATAGTTAAGAAATATCTGTGTCCATGAACAGATGCAGTAGATATAGGTCCCCATATGTCAAGATGAATGAGATCAAAACAATTTGAAGCATGAGAAGTACTAGTATTAAAAGGTAAATGTTTATGTTTTGCAAAATGACACAAATCACAAGCATCTTTGTTATTGATAGCTTTGATAGAAGGATACAAAAGAGACATAATTTGTTGTCTTTGAGAAGACAAATGCCCTAATCTGAAGTGCCATAAGGAATTATTGGGAACAAAGGTATGGGATTTATTACAATGAGGAGGTAAAACAGCATTACAAGAAATGTTTTTGGAACTAGACAATTCTAAATTGCAATCTTTGCTAGAGGGATAAAATTTGTAGAGGCCATCCATTTGCTTAGCCAAACCAATCATCTTCAAAGATTGTTGGTCCTGTATGAGACATTTGTCAATGGAAAAGTGAAAGAAACAAGTCAAGGATTCACACAACTTGGCAACAGAAATGAGATTGAGTAAAAAAAAGTGGTGAATATAGAACATGGTTAAGATAAAATTTAGAGTTAAATTCAACAGTTCCAGCATAATGAACAAGAACAATATTACCATTGGGCAAAGAAACATGGACAGGCTTAATTTTATAGAATGAAGTAAAACAAGTGGAATCACAACATATGTGCTCATTAGCACCTGAATCAACAAGCCAAAAAGAAGGTTTCAATGAAGAGGAAATAGGGATAGATACAGGTATACCTGCAGAGGATTCAGTGGCAGAGATACTGGTAGAAAGAGTAGGATTTGCTGCAATGTGGTTAGAAGTTGCTTGAGGGGTGGGTGATGCAGAGACCACTAAGTTTGATTGTTGCAGCAGAGATACAAGCTGAGACAACTGTTCTTGAGAAAAACTGAGATTGGAACTTGAAGAAGGACTAGAACCAGTTGAAGAAGAAGCACCAGCATCTGAATCCTCATGAGAAGCAGCATTAGCACGAGGCTGCCCCCTATTAACATTGGGGTATCCATGTTTCATATAGCAAAAATCAACTGTGTGATTTGTACGATTGCAAAACGTGCAAAACCTAGAAGGTTTGTTTTGTGAATAACTCTTGCCACGCCCTTGAGGTCTTCTAGTATCAGAAGCATTGATTTGAATAGAGGTATCATCAGTAACACTTAAAGAAGGAATTGAAGCATGATTACTCTCCTCTTGAACAACCAAAGAATAAACCTTGTTCAAGGAAGGAAGAGGATCAAGAAGTAACACTTGCGTTCTAACCACAGAAAACTGATCATTCAAGCCAGTGAGGAACTGCATGATTTGATCTTCATTTCTATGAATCTTTGCAGTTCTGGAAGCTACACAGCGACACTGATGAACACAAACACAATTTGGAATTGGTCTGTGTGAAGAAAGTTCTTCCCAAAGAGATTTCATCTCAGTAAAATAATCCAAAACACTTTTATCACCTTGTTTCAAAGTGTTGATAGATGAACGCAAATTTGCAATACGAATACGATCAATCTTAGAAAAACGCTCTTTCAAATCAAGCCAAACCTCAAGAGCAGTATCACAAAAACCACAGTTGGTGCAATGGATTCTGAAACTGAATTGATGAGCCAGGATTGCACCAAATGATTACATCTTTCCCAAGCTGAACGGTTCAAATCAGCTTCATCAGGCATAGGTATTGTACCATTGATGAAGCCAAGCTTGTTCTTCGTTCCCAGAGAACGTTCAACCGTACGGCTCCATGCAATATAGTTAGAACCAGTGAGTTTGGGAGTAATAGAAAGAGAATTAGGATTCTCACTAGGATGAACAAAGTAAACAGATTCAGTATCAGGAGAAGAGTTACGAGGCGCCATGGAAATTCAGAGAAGAAACAAGTTGCAGAAAAACAGAGTATGAAAAAGCTTCAATGAAGAAGATGAAGAAGAACAGAGTATGAAAAAGCTCTGATACCATATCAGGAATCAAGATAAAATGAATGAAAGTAAATTCTCATTGATTATTGAATGATTACAATAGGTTTATATAGACAAACTAAGGAGCATCATAACATAGTATGTGCATGCAATATCATAACTGAGCCCTAGCTTCTATTACTTGCGCAGCAAGTTTATTGTCTAAACTTAATCATTCTCATCATAAAGCTAATCATTCTCTTCAGTCTGTAATAATTTAAGTGTGTTTGATGTCATTCTTGAGGGAATTTTCGTGGTTGGGAATATTTTGAAGGCTATAAGAATTCATTGAATCATGAGTCACAATAATCATAATGATAATAGAGAAGCCGGTCAACAAAGGTGATAGTAATAGTAGTAGTCAATTGACACTACAAAGTATTTGAATGGTTGAACAAAGATAGAACCTGTTATTACTTTTACTACATCAGTGAGATTGGTTCAAAAAATTAAACTGATATACCTTACATCCCGAGTGTCCTTCCCTCTAATTTAGTGTTGTTTGATTAAACTATTTAGAATGTAAATGATCATATAGATCATGACATTTTGGATTAAGAAAAATAAACTAATGTAAAGAGTTAAGAGATAAACTAATGAATGGCCAACTGATTTCTACCGTTGAAACCTTTTCCTATATGATCATTGAGTCAAACATACTTTTGTAGTAATTGAAAACGGTTAACATAATTAATGATACACTAAAAATGACATAAACGAAGGCAACTGACATTCTTTTTTGTTTCTTCTTCTTAAGCTTAAAGAAGTAAGAAAGAGGCACAAAAAATAGTCCCACATCAACTAAAATAAGTAGTAGGATAGTGTTTAAAAACTTTAAAAGTAGCTGCAATTGATGAATTGCAAAGAATGAAAATAGCATAATATTGCATTAATCAGATCTTTGTCAATTTTTAATAATTTTTAATAATTTAATTTTAACATTTAATTTTTAATTTAATATTTAATTTTAATTTAAAATTTAATTTAATTTTTTAATTTAAAATTT
>NC_140754.1:74040000-74050000 GCF_051527215.1 Medicago sativa | reverse complement strand
AGAATCAAGAAAAGGCACACTAAACAAAGTCCCACATCGATAGAAGAAAGTAGTATGATAGGGTTTATAAACTTCAGAGTGCCAACATAGCTCATGGGTGATTGAGGAACTGTTTGAATAAGATGATACGTAATATATTCAATCAATCAGCTCCTACAATTATTTTCATTTTATTTTCATTTTATGATGAGTTGTACGCAATATAATTTTCATTTTATGCTGAGTTGTACGCAATATATTCAATCAATCAGCTCCTACAATTATTTTCATTTTTCATTTTCTTTTATAATACGGTTATCATGTTTTACCATTTTGCATTTTTCGTTTTCTTTTATACGGTTATCATGTTTTACCATTTTGCTCACCATCATTCAAAATTGAAGTCTTTGGTAATTTACTTCAGGATTTTCAATATCCAAAAAATGTTTTGGATATTGATTGATCAAGTGTGGTTTAAAAATCAGAAAATTAATAAAAGAAGCTATGTGAAAAATTTACAGTTTCTATTATGTTCGCGTAGCGAGCTAGTATCGCCCAACCAAATGGGTGAAGTGATTCTTTCCCAGCAACTTGAGGTTTCTTCAAGGGGAGGAAATACGTTGGTGTTCAAATAGTCACTAAATCGCTTTACTTCGTTGGGCGAAATGTAGCCAACCCAACGAGCATAATTTTCTCCCTGAAAATCTTTGGAAATGCTTGCCTTCACTTTGCCTAGCAAAGGTTCTTTCCTAGATATTATTAAAGCTCTTTGACTTGGCTCGCTTGAGCTCGCCTAGCAAACGTACTTGTGTCAAGAGTCTTTGTTCCACTTCAATCATGTCTCAAACCTACAAAATATGAATGGAAACTAGACAGTATTAGCATTTTGGCATATAACTATAATTATTTGTATATTTAAAATAAATTAGGGGTTTTCATATAGATTACTTGCGAAACAAGTTAATTAGTAATCATGAAAATAACTTGATTTTGACGCTTATCGGATTTTACTGGAACTTCGCTTTTGAAAGGAAAAAAAAAAGATTTTCTTTGCATTTTATCATTTTTCTTTTGTAGTGATGGCTACTCTTAATTACTGGTTTCGTTAATATAAAACCTGACATGAATGATTATAATCTTGGTCTTAATTGCTATGTGACATTATGTGTTAACTATATGTTGGTGTTATTCTCTTCGTTTTTTCCTCTTTTAAAGCATTTTTTAATTCATAACTTAGTGATTGTATTTGTTCTCATTATATTTGATTCAAATTGGATTATATGTCAGCTTTAGGACCTCGTTGATGGACAATCTTTAAGTATATATGTAAGCGCTCTCTTAGGCTTGAGGCTTGTCCTGACTATGGGGCGAGCTCCTAAGACCCAACTAACCTAAACTTTTATTTTCCAATCAAAAAATGTGAATTTTAAGAATTATATTAAGTGTAACCAGCAAATCTGTTGTATCATTATGCCCGTTATTATATTGACAATGATGAATGACATGAATAGTTGACATTTGCATACTGAAATGCCCTTTAGTCTGGGATATTTTTGGTGAATATGATCAAAGAGGTTATATGAACTTATGTCTTCATTGTTCATCACTGTGGTTTTTATGATAAACTAGTTGGTTAATATTTGCTTATTAAAAGTTTATATAATTCATAAATTGAACATAGAACCGACTTAAGAAGTATTTTTTACCTGACTTAACAACTGTTTTCTGCACTGGTGATAATTTAATTTTTGCTTAATATCTCTTCTTCTTTGCGTACTACAGTTGTGAAGATGTTCAGGATGGAATTATGGAAGAAAATAAGCAAAGGAATTATGTGAATTTTTTTGCCTGTTTAACTTCTTTGTTTAATAACATTGTGTCGGATATTGAAGAGAACGCCGAGATTTTAATTTGCTTATGTGGTAAGGATGGTATTGTATATGCAATCTGCGACGTTCACGAGAAATTTGATTTAAGGAGTTCTTGTATTGAACAAGTACATGTAGTACATAAAGTTGGCTCAGTTATAATCTGAAATTATTGGACGCAACAATAATTTTCTTGCAGTTGGCGGAGGATTTAAGGGATCTGATCCAAGAGAGGTTGATATACTGATCTGGAAATAGCGAATAGTAACTTTCTGCTCTATAAAAGCATTTATCACTATAAACACTTATTTTTATGCATTTGATTTTCCAGAAACTATATTGCACTGTGCTTGAGGGATTGGGAAAAAATGGAATAATATTTATCATGATCAAAGGTGAAAAATATAAGACAACTAACACAATTAAACAATTAACTTGGAATTTTCAAAATCATTATCTTCGTTGACCTGTGTTTCTGGAAGATGGTATTGATGAAGAGTTATGTTATCTAATGAAAAATTATATCAATTATTTTGATGATTGATCAAGGAAGAATGCTTAAAATCTTCTCTTCAGATTGTAATGCTCATATGTAGTAACTTAACCGGATAACCAGTTAGTCTATCTTAGATCAACAAGTTATTGCTTTTGTAGTAACTTAAAGCAATTACACTTTTTATAAAATTGACATAAACTTAAGAGTTCAACTTCTAAGATCATCGGATAATGTTTTCTTACAAAATGATTATGAGCTTCTGCAGAATTATTCATTTATGTTTCTTCTTCTAAATCTTAAAGAATCAAAAAAGGGGCACAAAAATTAGTCTCACATTTACAGAATAAGTACTATGATAGGGTTTAAAATCTTCAAAAAACCATTGTTGTCAAGATTGCGATCGATTTTTGTGATTTTGCTCACCCTCTTCAATCCGAATCGATAGCAGAATCGAAAAACATTCAAAATCGTGGTAAGATCGCTGCAAAACCGTAGGTTTTTACACGATTTTGAAGGACAATGGGCATTTTTTTTATTACACATCGATTGTGAAGGATTAATATGGACATTTTTTAATAATAAAGGTCAATTTTAAGCTCGGTTTCAATCTTTTCCATTTTTTTACCGTCATATGTCATCGTATTCGTCAAGCTCTTATTTGGTTCAGTAAAAAAGAGACATAGAAGGTGAAGATGGAAGTGATGCAAGTTGTGGTAGTGGTGATGACGACGACGACGACGACGACGACGACGATGATGATGATGATGGAGGTGGAAATGATGAGATTGACGAAGAGGTAGGTGTTGATATGAAGAGGGATGATTCATATAATAAGTGTGTGTCTGATTTGATGTAGCATCTAGGCTTTAATTTTAAGCAAGGTAGGTATCTTAGGTATCTTAGGTGCATGTTGGCAATGTCAAGCAAGGTAGGTATCTTAGGTGCTCATATTGAATTTCTTATTTTGCATAAATCGACAAATCCATGACAAAAAAATATTTCCTTGCCATCCATGCAATTCAATATAAATGCTTGTTGAATTATTCTTCTAATTAATCTCAAAAATCCAAGAAAAGGGGTACATAAAAAAGCCCTGACTTCTGTTAATGTATATAAAATTCAAAGCAGCTCTCACTTTAACACCTAACCTTGAAGTGGTGTGAATGGGATTCAAGATTGTAGCTGAACAAGTACATGGAATATAGGAAGTTTGCTCAGCTATCATCTCAAATTGATGCACGCTTATGAAGCTGGAATAAGATTATACTGAATTCATGATTTTGAAGATCAAAGGCCTCACTTCTGTTGACCCCGAATTGATACGTCGTTCTACCGAGGCTTGTCGGAGTGGTAGCTTCAGCAAAGTTGTGTAGGATTTATATCAGGAATCAAGATAAAATGAATGAAAGTAAATTCTCATTGATTATTGAATGATTACAATAGGTTTATATAGACAAACTAAGGAGCATCATAACATAGTATGTGCATGCAATATCATAACTGAGCCCTAGCTTCTATTACTTGCGCAGCAAGTTTATTGTCTAAACTTAATCATTCTCATCATAAAGCTAATCATTCTCTTCAGTCTGTAATATCCCCCCACAAGTTGGAGGTTGATAAATGTTGATCAACCCTAACTTGGATAAAAAGGCCTGAAAAGTCTTGGGAAGCAAAGCCTTGGTAAAAAAATCAGCCACTTGATCCTGGGAAGAGATGGGCAGAAGCTTAAGGATCCCTGCTTGTAACTTTTCTCTAATGAGGTGACAGTCAATTTCAAGATGCTTAGTGCGTTCATGAAAGACAGGGTTAGCTGCTATATGAATAGCACTGTGATTGTCACAATATAATACTGGCAATTTGGAACAAGTGATGTGCAAATCTTTGAGAATGTATAAGATCCACTGAAGTTCACAGGTAGCAGATGCTAAAGCCCTATACTCAGCCTCTGAAGAAGATCTGGACACAGTGATTTGCTTCTTGGTTCTCCAAGAGATCAAAGAACTACCCAAAAAGAAACATTGCCCAGATATGGATCTTCTAGTGTCAAGGCAACCAGCCCAGTCTGCATCTGAAAACCCTTGTAATGTGATGGAAGAGCTTCTGGGAAAGAACAAGCCTTTACCAGGACAGCCTTTGAGATAATTGAGAACCCTAAGAGCTGATGCATAATGTGATTGTGTAGGTGTGGATAAAAATTGACTCAATTGTTGAGTGATGAATGTAATGTCAGGTCTGGTATTGTTAAGATAAAGCAGTCTCCCAACTAATCTTCTGTATGCAGGAACATCTTCAAATGGTGCACTGGAATCTGAATGAAGCTTAAGAGAGGAATCAGATGGTGTGGATAGTGGTTTGGATCCCAAACTCTCAGTATCTTCAAGTAGGTCTAGGCAGTATTTTCTTTGACAAAGTGAAATGCCCAGCTTTGAATGTGCAACTTCAATGCCCAGAAAATATTTCAAAACACCTAAGTCTTCGATTTTGAATAAAGAATCCAAAATAGACTTGATGTGAGTAAACTCAGTGAGAGAATTGCCTGCAAGGATGATATCATCAACATATACCAGAAGAATGGTGAAGGAAGTGGGAGTTTTCTTAACAAAAAGGGAATGATCAGAAGCAGCTTGAGTGTAGTGTTGATCATACAGCACAGATGTCAATTTTTCATACCACTTTCTGCTAGCCTGCTTCAAACCATAAAGAGATTTGGCTAATTTGCAGACTTGATTTGGTTTGGTGGATTTTATGCCAGGAGGGAGCACCATGTACACATCTTCCTGTAAATCTCCATGTAAAAAGGCATTGTTAACATCAAGTTGATGTATATGCCAATGATGGATAGATGACAAAGCAATAACAAGTCTCACAGTAGTGAGCTTGGCAACTGGAGAGTAAGTATCAAAATAGTCCAAACCCTCAATTTGATTGTAGCCTTTAGCAACCAATCTTGCTTTGTATCTTTCAACAGTCCCATCAGCATGAAATTTCACCTTATAAATCCACCTGCAACCAATAGGCTTCACATTTTGTGGCAGATCCACCAGTTTCCAAGTCCCAGTTTTCTCAAGAGCTTGAAGTTCAACTTGCATAGCCTGTTTCCAACAATCAAACTTACTAGCCTCTGCATAGGTCTTGGGCTCAGGTTGAGTATGTAAAGACATGACAAAAGAAGAATGATTGTTAGATAAATGATGATGAGAAATGTAATTGGAAATAGGGTATGTAGATGCAGTAGTATTATTGCATATATAATCTTGAAGATATGCAGGAGTATGAATATTTCTAGATGAATGTCTAGGAGCAATAGGTGGTATATGTGGTGGAGAGGATGGAGAGTCAGGTAAGGAGGGAGAGGGAGTGAGAATGTCATCAATAATAGGTGGAGAATGTAAATCAGGAGATGCAGGTGAAAAATGAAAATGAGAGAAGTATTGCCAAGAAGGAGAGGTGGATGAAGAAGTATGAGGATATGGAAGGAAGTTTTCATGAAAGGTAACATGTCTAGAGATAAAAATTTCTCTAGAATTGAGGTCATAGAGTGTAAAACCCTTATATCCTGACTGATAGCCAATGAAGACAGATTTCCTGGCTCTAGGGTTTAGTTTGGTTCTGTGAGAATGTAAGGTTGAAGCATAACATAAACAACCAAACACTTTGAACAAAGAAATATCAGGGATTTTGTGATGAAGAACAAAATATGGGGATTGGTTTTGAAGAATAGGTGTAGGAACTCTATTGATGAGAAAGACAGCATGTTGTAAAGCATAAGACCAATATGAAGGAGGTAACTTGGATTGATAAAGCAATGCTCTACCAACATTGAGAATGTGTTGATGTTTTCTTTCAACACGACCATTTTGTTGTGGAGTTTCTACACATGACCTTTGATGAACAATACCATGAGAAGAATAAAAAGAGGACAACATGAATTCAGGACCATTATCAGTTCTCAAAACTTTAGGAGTAATATGAAAATGGTTCTGAATCATAGTAATGAAGTTTTTAACATGAGATGATACTTCAGATTTGGTTTTAAGAAGAATGATCCAAAGAAATCTACTGTGATCATCAAGAATAGTTAAGAAATATCTGTGTCCATGAACAGATGCAGTAGATATAGGTCCCCATATGTCAAGATGAATGAGATCAAAACAATTTGAAGCATGAGAAGTACTAGTATTAAAAGGTAAATGTTTATGTTTTGCAAAATGACACAAATCACAAGCATCTTTGTTATTGATAGCTTTGATAGAAGGATACAAAAGAGACATAATTTGTTGTCTTTGAGAAGACAAATGCCCTAATCTGAAGTGCCATAAGGCATTATTGGGAACAAAGGTATGGGATTTATTACAATGAGGAGGTAAAACAGCATTACAAGAAATGTTTTTGGAACTAGACAATTCTAAATTGCAATCTTTGCTAGAGGAATAAAATTTGTAGAGGCCATCCATTTGCTTAGCCAAACCAATCATCTTCAAAGATTGTTGGTCCTGTATGAGACATTTGTCAATGGAAAAGTGAAAGAAACAAGTCAAGGATTCACACAACTTGGCAACAGAAATGAGATTGAGTAAAAAAAGTGGTGAATATAGAACATGGTTAAGATAAAATTTAGAGTTAAATTCAACAGTTCCAGCATAATGAACAAGAACAATATTACCATTTGGGCAAAGAAACATGGACAGGCTTAATTTTATAGAATGAAGTAAAACAAGTGGAATCACAACATATGTGCTCATTAGCACCTGAATCAACAAGCCAAAAAGAAGGTTTCAATGAAGAGGAAATAGGGATAGATACAGGTATACCTGCAGAGGATTCAGTGGCAGAGATACTGGTAGAAAGAGTAGGATTTGCTGCAATGTGGTTAGAAGTTGCTTGAGGGGTGGGTGATGCAGAGACCACTAAGTTTGATTGTTGCAGCAGAGATACAAGCTGAGACAACTGTTCTTGAGAAAAACTGAGATTGGAACTTGAAGAAGGACTAGAACCAGTTGAAGAAGAAGCACCAGCATCTGAATCCTCATGAGAAGCAGCATTAGCACGAGGCTGCCCCCTATTAACATTGGGGTATCCATGTTTCATATAGCAAAAATCAACTGTGTGATTTGTACGATTGCAAAACGTGCAAAACCTAGAAGGTTAGTTTTGTGAATAAATCTTGCCACGCCCTTGAGGTCTTCTAGTATCAGAAGCATTGATTTGAATAGAGGTATCATCAGTAACACTTAAAGAAGGAATTGAAGCATGATTACTCTCCTCTTGAACAACCAAAGAATAAACCTTGTTCAAGGAAGGAAGAGGATCAAGAAGTAACACTTGCGTTCTAACCACAGAAAACTGATCATTCAAGCCAGTGAGGAACTGCATGATTTGATCTTCATTTCTATGAATCTTTGCAGTTCTGGAAGCTACACAGCGACACTGATGAACACAAACACAATTTGGAATTGGTCTGTGTGAAGAAAGTTCTTCCCAAAGAGATTTCATCTCAGTAAAATAATCCAAAACACTTTTATCACCTTGTTTCAAAGTGTTGATAGATGAACGCAAATTTGCAATACGAATACGATCAATCTTAGAAAAACGCTCTTTCAAATCAAGCCAAACCTCAAGAGCAGTATCACAAAAAACCACAGTTGGTGCAATGGATTCTGAAACTGAATTGATGAGCCAGGATTGCACCAAATGATTACATCTTTCCCAAGCTGAACGGTTCAAATCATCTTCATCAGGCATAGGTATTGTACCATTGATGAAGCCAAGCTTGTTCTTCGTTCCCAGAGAACGTTCAACCGTACGGCTCCATGCAATATAGTTAGAACCAGTGAGTTTGGGAGTAATAGAAAGAGAATTAGGATTCTCACTAGGATGAACAAAGTAAACAGATTCAGTATCAGGAGAAGAGTTACGAGGCGCCATGGAAATTCAGAGAAGAAACAAGTTGCAGAAAAACAGAGTATGAAAAAGCTTCAATGAAGAAGATGAAGAAGAACAGAGTATGAAAAAGCTCAGATACCATATCAGGAATCAAGATAAAATGAATGAAAGTAAATTCTCATTGATTATTGAATGATTACAATAGGTTTATATAGACAAACTAAGGAGCATCATAACATAGTATGTGCATGCAATATCATAACTGAGCCCTAGCTTCTATTACTTGCGCAGCAAGTTTATTGTCTAAACTTAATCATTCTCATCATAAAGCTAATCATTCTCTTCAGTCTGTAATAATTTAAGTGTGTTTGATGTCATTCTTGAGGGAATTTTCGTGGTTGGGAATATTTTGAAGGCTATAAGAATTCATTGAATCATGAGTCACAATAATCATAATGATAATAGAGAAGCCGGTCAACAAAGGTGATAGTAATAGTAGTAGTCAATTGACACTACAAAGTATTTGAATGGTTGAACAAAGATAGAACCTGTTATTACTTTTACTACATCAGTGAGATTGGTTCAAAAAATTAAACTGATATACCTTACATCCCGAGTGTCCTTCCCTCTAATTTAGTGTTGTTTGATTAAACTATTTAGAATGTAAATGATCATATAGATCATGACATTTTGGATTAAGAAAAATAAACTAATGTAAAGAGTTAAGAGATAAACTAATGAATGGCCAACTGATTTCTACCGTTGAAACCTTTTCCTATATGATCATTGAGTCAAACATACTTTTGTAGTAATTGAAAACGGTTAACATAATTAATGATACACTAAAAATGACATAAACGAAGAGAGTTCAATTCTAAGAGGTATTGGCAACTGACATTCTTTTTTGTTTCTTCTTCTTAAGCTTAAAGAAGTAAGAAAGAGGCACAAAAAATAGTCCCACATCAACTAAAATAAGTAGTAGGATAGTGTTTAAAAACTTTAAAAGTAGCTGCAATTGATGAATTGCAAAGAATGAAAATAGCATAATATTGCATTAATCAGATCTTTGTCAATTTTTAATAATTTTTAATAATTTAATTTTAACATTTAATTTTTAATTTAATTTTAATTTAAAATTTAATTTAATTTTTTAATTTAAAATTTAATTTAATTTTAATTTAATAATTTAAATAATAATAATAGAGTTACATAAATATATAATAATTATAATAGAGTTACATAAATTTTAATAATTTAAATAATAATAATAGAGTTACATAAATATAATAATATAATAATAATAGAGTTACATAAATTAAATTTAATTAATTAATTAAATATTTAATTAAATATAAATAATTAATATAAATAATTAATTAAATTTAATTAATAGAGTTACATTTAAATTTAATTAATAATATAATAATATAATAATAATAGAGTTACATAAATTAAATTTAATTAATTAATTAAATATTTAATTAAATATAAATAATTAATATAAATAATTAATTAAATTTAATTAATAGAGTTACATTTAAATTTAATTAATAGAATAGAGTTACATAAAATAGAGTTACATAAATTAAATTTAATTAAATTAAATTTAATTAATTAATTAAATAATTAATTAATTAAATAATTAATTCAATTTTTAATAATTTAATAATTGAATTATAGAGTTACATAAATTAAATTTAATTAATTAATTAAATTAAATTACTACAAAGAAAATTAGTCAGCTATCAAACCTTAAACTACATTCACACTACAA
>NC_140754.1:73885000-74035000 GCF_051527215.1 Medicago sativa | reverse complement strand
TACGTTGGTGTTCAAATAGTCACTAAATCGCTTTACTTCGTTGGGCGAAATGTAGCCAACCCAACGAGCATAATTTTCTCCCTGAAAATCTTTGGAAATGCTTGCCTTCACTTTGCCTAGCAAAGGTTCTTTCCTAGATATTATTAAAGCTCTTTGACTTGGCTCGCTTGAGCTCGCCTAGCAAACGTACTTGTGTCAAGAGTCTTTGTTCCACTTCAATCATGTCTCAAACCTACAAAATATGAATGGAAACTAGACAGTATTAGCATTTTGGCATATAACTATAATTATTTGTATATTTAAAATAAATTAGGGGTTTTCATATAGATTACTTGCGAAACAAGTTAATTAGTAATCATGAAAATAACTTGATTTTGACGCTTATCGGATTTTACTGGAACTACGCTTTTGAAAGGAAAAAAAAAAGATTTTCTTTGCATTTTATCATTTTTCTTTTGTAGTGATGGCTACTCTTAATTACTGGTTTCGTTAATATAAAACCTGACATGAATGATTATAATCTTGGTCTTAATTGCTATGTGACATTATGTGTTAACTATATGTTGGTGTTATTCTCTTCGTTTTTTCCTCTTTTAAAGCATTTTTTAATTCATAACTTAGTGATTGTATTTGCTCTCATTATATTTGATTCAAATTGGATTATATGTCAGCTTTAGGACCTCGTTGATGGACAATCTTTAAGTATATATGTAAGTGCTCTCTTAGGCTTGAGGCTTGTCCTGACTATGGGGCGAGCTCCTAAGACCCAACTAACCTAAACTTTTATTTTCCAATCAAAAAATGTGAATTTTAAGAATTATATTAAGTGTAACCAGCAAATCTGTTGTATCATTATGCCCGTTATTATATTGACAATGATGAATGACATGAATAGTTGACATTTGCATACTGAAATGCCCTTTAGTCTGGGATATTTTTGGTGAATATGATCAAAGAGGTTATATGAACTTATGTCTTCATTGTTCATCACTGTGGTTTTTATGATAAACTAGTTGGTTAATATTTGCTTATTAAAAGTTTATATAATTCATAAATTGAACATAGAACCGACTTAAGAAGTATTTTTTACCTGACTTAACAACTGTTTTCTGCACTGGTGATAATTTAATTTTTGCTTAATATCTCTTCTTCTTTGCGTACTACAGTTGTGAAGATGTTCAGGATGGAATTATGGAAGAAAATAAGCAAAGGAATTATGTGAATTTTTTTGCCTGTTTAACTTCTTTGTTTAATAACATTGTGTCGGATATTGAAGAGAACGCCGAGATTTTAATTTGCTTATGTGGTAAGGATGGTATTGTATATGCAATCTGCGACGTTCACGAGAAATTTGATTTAAGGAGTTCTTGTATTGAACAAGTACATGTAGTACATAAAGTTGGCTCAGTTATAATCTGAAATTATTGGACGCAACAATAATTTTCTTGCAGTTGGCGGAGGATTTAAGGGATCTGATCCAAGAGAGGTTGATTTGCACTTGAGAATTATACTGAAATCATGATTTCAAAGATCAAAGCCCTCACTTTTGTTGACCTTAAATTGCTCCCTTATGCTAGCAAGGCTTTTAGGAGTTGTAGCTTCAGCAAAGTTCCACAGGATTTGACTTGGTTTTATGTCATTCTTGAGGGATTTTTTTTTTGTCTGCGAATGTTAGGACTATTGTCGTCAAAATTCCGACTTAAATCCTAAAATCTAAAATTTTGCGACTTTCTTCACCTTCAACGATTTTGATTGCGACTTAAATCCTAGAATCCTAAAATAGGCAAAATCCATCGATTTTGATTGCGATTTTACGATTTCTTATAAACTACGTCATTTATGACTAAAAACCATTTATAACATATATTTAATATTATTATTTTTTGGTAAAATCCATCGATTTTGATTGCGATTTTACAATTTCCTATATCGATTCTACTAAAATCCTTGAGTAAAATCCTTCGATTTTGATTGCGATTTTATGAGTCCTGATTTTGCTATTCCCTTTTGAACTGAAGTAAAGTCCCGATTTTAACAACCTTGGTTAGGACGACTATATGGATCGATGAACATGACCTTAACTAATATCCTCACCAGTTCTATGGTGGATGAAGTTTTCTATCTCTTGAAGGGTTGCGTGCGAAGGGATATATCCACTTCCAATATCACTTTAGTTGTCGCGGTATTGATCAGTGCTAGTAGTTTGCTGAGCAATGACTCATGAAAAATTACAATAGAAATTTAGAGAGCCAAACCTTGGCGCAAGGCTGTTTTTTGGGGGTGTTGGTGTGCAAAAGACAGGGGCAGATGTTTCAACTGCTTTAAATAACTTGGTAGTGAGTATTTTCTCAAGTTGAAACATGTTCAGCAGGGGCGGATCCACCGTATGGTTAAGTGTGGTTATAGCCACATAAGAATATTATCCAATTTTTTTTTATAAATATACTAGACCCAAAAAACTAATTATTTATGATATATGTTGCTACTATTGCTTCACAATTCTATGCTTGGTCTAGCGGTAGATAGTCCTTTAATGAAAGGTGGGTCGCGGGTTCAACCCATAGAACCTGAGTCACTAAGGTTAAGGTGAGACAGACCTGCCTAAACCACCATGTCTGGGTCATCCCTTGATGCTGAGGTAGAAATATTATTGTTGATGATTTCACTTGGAGAACTGAACACTTACTTGTTTAATGCTCATATTGTTTATATCATCAATTCTAAAAATCCTTGTATGTGTCAACTCAGTAAAGAAAGAACGGTGTTTCTTTGGTACCAATAGGAACTGATATACACTTTAAGTCTATACAGAAATGATCACTTTTACAAAGTTGTTGTAATTTTAGGATCAATGTATATTATGATAGGTCCTTTGTCTGCTTTGACAATCATATGAATTAAACATCAATGTAGTGTTATGTATATGTTCAAAGAACCCGAGTAGACGTTATATTATATTCCAATTACGTACAATTCAATAATATGAATGTGACAACATGAGTGATTTTTGCATGCATGTATGCGTAAAACAAGTTAATAGAAAAATCACAATCACAATTTAAAGCTATCATGTAGAAAATCTGATGGATGTTAAGAAAGTGAGTGTTAGAGGACCTGTTTAAAAAAGAGTGTTCTTAACACTTCTGTTTTTTATGTTTATTCTTCTACGGAACCAAGAAAAGGATCCCTTACAAAAGTCCTTCATCAACAAAATAAACAGAAGATTGATAGTGTATACAAAATTGAAATCAACGTCTCTCAATTTAGACATGTTTATATTAATAAAGTATAGTTGTGTGGATATATGAATTGAATGGAAGCCAAAAGAGATTAAAATGAAAACCACCCAAGTGACTCCACACGTTGCAATGAGCATGACTAGCTAGAATTGCTCATTTTGTAGGATTCAATGATTATGTTGTTGTTTTTCTAGATCTCATTACAAAGAGCTTAACTTCTTTTACTTATAATATGTTAGTTATCTTCTATTTGATGTAATTGAGGGAAACTAGATTTGTTCTCTATTCCATGCATCTCAGATTTTTCATTTTTGTTACAGTTAGCCTTTGGTTTTTAGGAAAATTGACCTTGGTAATTCATATTTCGATTAGAGGTAAGTAGAGTCTGATAAAAAATTGTTCCATTCATAAATCGAATTTTGGTTCTCCTAAACGATTTGTTTTATGTGAAACTCGTTAACCCCAATGAAGTAGTAAGATAGTGTTTATAAACTTTAAGTAGCATTCAAAAAAGTAGTAAGATTTTATCAATTAAGACGAGGGAAATTAGTACCGGTTGCACTTATAATATGTGGATGATAATAAAAAAAATTGTGTGAAAATAATAATTTTAAGAATCATTAATATATTTTAAGAAGTATATTACAATGACAAATAATACACATTACATGAATGTACTGAAGTGATAACAATTATGAGAATATTGAAAGTCAAACATTGTAGGGATGGATACGAACACTTTGAATTGAATCGAGCTCGGAACAGATCAGGCTTGCTGCTCATGGAGTGGCCATCCAACTACCAGTTCTAGCCCACCTACTGTATTCAGCATAAGAGTGATCATTGCTTAAGATACAAGGGTTGAGCCCATAGGCAGCAATTAGCATAACTAATGATTAAAAAACATAATTAATGATTAATGATACACGCGCTCTATAAAAGTGGCATAAACTAAGAGTTCAAAAACTATCTACCACTAAGATTATGAGATGTTGCTGAATTCTTCTTTTAATTTTCGTCTCAACTGAAACTTAGGGAAGCAAAAAATGGGGCACTAAAAACAGTCCCACCTCGAGTGAAATAAATGATATGATAGTATTTATATACTTCAATGTTTGAACTCAATTTGAATTGGAGAATGATGCTGCTGAATGAATGAGTTGGTATCCAATTTATTTAGCACTATTCTAGACTCTTTTGACCTTTTTCCCTGAACTTCTAGACTCTTTTGACCTTTTTCCCTGAACAAAACGGTAAAGGCCAAATTGCTTGCTATCAGATTGAGAGATGCATAAATTTTATCGGTGATGTTTACTAAGCTCATGGTCTTCATCAAAGTCTCTTGAGTATGCGACAATTGTCAAAGAATGTTGCACACAATTGTCAAAGAAAGTTTACAACATGCAAATTCCCTAGAACAAACAGAGGCAAAGAATACACGGTCAACACAAATTTATTTGAGCAACATCCAATCCAACATCAGTTAACAACCAAATACACGCCTAAATAGAATGGAGTAGTTGAAAGAAAGAACAGAACAATCATGAATATGGTGAGATGCATTTTGAAAGCCAAACAAATGCCAAAGGAATTTTTGGCAAAAGCAGTTGCTACTACAATTAATATTTTGAACAATTGTCCAACAAAAAGTGACATGGGAAGATCACAGACCATGGGTGAATAACCAGCACAGTCCATGACATGGAAGAACACTCACCAAAGGTGAACGACCAACATGGTCCTTAGCGCAGGAACACAAACTGAAGGTGAACAACCAACATGGTTTGGGGCACAAATCTGCCAAAGAGGAAGCACGCGCAACTCTGGTAAATTTTGGAGGTTGATCCCTAAAAAATCACCACCTCTGCTTCTTTGGTTTTCAAAGGAACACACTCCTTTCTAGGTTTGGGATCAACTTTCTTATATAGTTCTTTCTCCTGAGTTTCCTTGTTCACCATTTTCCTTCTCTTAGAAACATCATAAAATACTCTAGATTTTATTTTTGTCTTTAAAAATTAAACTACTAATAGGTTTTCTCTCAAAACTTGCTCCCACTAAGGTTTTCTCTTTGAGATTAGATTTTGTTTTAAACATTAGACATTTGAGGTTAGAGAATAGAGTGAATCATCCATACTCTACGAGATATTGAGATGTACATACAGAGTGCAATAAGTGAAGGTATAGTTGAAATAGGAGGAAATTATATAATCGATCAAGGAAAAATATTGGAGGACTAATTAATGAAGCTTAATCCCAACACAATTTGTCAATTGATTGTTTTGCCCCATTCCTTATAATGTACCAACAACCATTCTTTCATACTTAACAACTATAATATGTATTACAAAGCATCATATCTACCATATGCTCTCCCCCTCGTCCAACGTTGGACGTTCATACCAAATGTTTTCCACCCTCCTTCTGTCTTCGGGATTGAGTCATTGGTTGATACCATTCAGTTGATTCTTCAAACCTTTTAACGTGACATTAATGTACCCAACAACAACTAAGGATTTCCACCGTTGAAGCGTATGCAAACATTGACTGAATCTGCAATTGTTTCATATCTACACCATAAAAAATTAAACAATCAATGAAAACTCATTTAAACATTTAATCAAACACTTGGAGTGCAAATTATACATAAAACCTAAAACACATAACTACAACATAAACATGCAAACATCTAAACAATTAAGCAATATAAGTCATTTACATGTGAACATTGTATCATTTCTTGCCAAAAAAAAAAAAATTTCAACAAACCCTAAAACTAAAAAAAATTATAATTTAAGAGAAAAATCTAACATATAGACATAAAAGGTTAATGATGTTTGATTATGAAAACTTACATGTTATTGTAGTGTTGTTGGATTTGAAGTTGAAGGAATGAATTCGGTTGATTTGAGAGAGTTTTTCGAGATTTGAGATGAGAAATGAAAAAATGAGTTGTTGTCTGACCTTTAAAAGGACATGCAGCGTGAGTTAACTCACGCTATGTTTAACACATACGTGACTTAACTTATGATGGGGACATTTTCGAATCTACGGTTGAGAGTGAAAAAAACGTAATGGAAGAAGAGCAATTTTCAAATTACATTGCCAGGCCCTCCAAAACTGTTTTTTACGCGAGAAAGGGAGCGTCTTAAAAAAGAGTTGCATTGAAGAAAGACCCACGTCGTTAAATCTAAATAATATGCTAGTGTTTAAAAACTACAAAACATGTTCATGGCATGGGATCCTTAAAAAAAAAAAAAAATGTCAATGGCATAGGTGATGAGATTGCAACATTGATACTTGTGATTATTATTTAGTGCTGTTAACCTTATAACCCTTTTATCTTTTTTTATCTCATTTGATTTTTATGTTATAAAATGTCAACATATTTATCCTTTTTATCAAAAAATAATCAAAAACTCTAAAGACATTCATAAAAAATTCATCAAACTTATAAACAAACCCAAATTTTTATCATACAAACCAATAAAGTCATATATCTTTGAAAAAAATCTCATAAAAACTGATAAAAAAAATTGTCATTTTAGAACAAAAAAGACTAAATTGGGAAAGAAAAAAAAAATAAAGGACAAAAGTGTTACCAGAAATTAAGTTAAGATACGAATTGTGTAATTTTGCCTATTTCTAATCATATAAAAAAATTATAACATTTAATTTTTTTTTAATTCAAAAATAACTTATATAAATACTAAATTATTTCAATAATAATTAAAGTTTGACAGATTGACCAAGTTTTAGTGGAAAGACATACACGTTTTATATTTGTGTTAATTTAAGCATTTTATATGTTGTGTTTATTTGGATTTCCACACAATATTAAAAGTAGTAAAAACACAAGAAATAGGGATTTGAAGTGTCTTTCAAATATACCTAAATAATTTTATTTCAGGAAAAAGGGATTTGAATTAGTTTTTGAAATTTTTTAGTTGAAAATGTTTCTTTGATGTTTTACCAAATAAGACTATTGTATTTACCCGGCGTTGCCCGGGTTAGACCTATTCAAGAAGATAAAAAAATTCTATGTATGATATCCGCAAATAAAATTTATCACGGACTGGTATGTGACAAATATCTTAATAAATACACACGAATATAATAAAATAAACCATATTATAAATACTCGTAAATTTATAGATCTACGTACAGATAAAATTAACGGGATTTAGTAAAAATATTAACACATATAGAATAAAATTAACTTTTTTTAAGTTTTCGGACTCACATAAATCCATATTCGTTATTAAATTAATAAAATTATACAATCGTTGTGTTACATGAAATAATATATAACTGGATCTCCTAATTAAAGATTTTTGTTTGATTAGTAATTTGTGAATACCTGGTTTGGAGTTATTGAACTTCAGGAACAACATCCTTACTTATTAGTTTTGAATTAATGATCATATAAAATAATTTTAAATAATGTAAAGTCATGTTAGTTTGTAAAAGTTAACAAAGAAAAAGAACTAATACATACTTTTTTATCCATGAAAACCATATCTGTAACACCCACGGCTGACGAGAGCAGGGGAGTGATCGCCGGCGCACAAGGCACGACAATGAGCGGCTCCCGACAGTTTCTAGAGGAACCGAATCACATCAGAATGAGAGGGATCCTGAGGCCGTGTAGGTATGGGACTATATGGTTCAAGGAAAGCTTATAAGAATTGTTAGGTACTACCTATATCAACAAGATGCATCTTCTTTTCGGTAGCTCATTCCATAAGAACTTCACAGTTAAGCGTGCTTGACTTGGAGCAATTTTGGGATGGGTGACTTACCGGGAAGTTTTCCGGTAAGCGTGCGAGTGAGGACAAAACACGCTGAAAAGTCTCGTGTTGGTTTGTGGGGTCAGTCGGCAATCCTAAAAGCAGTCTGGGATGTTACAATATCGAATAAATCAATCTGATCTCGATCTTTGAATCAAACGATCCGAATCTTGAATCTCAATACTTTGTATTTATTATTGATGGTTATGATATCAATGAGGTCAAATTTTGTAGTCATAATTTTTAGAAAATAAAAATAAAAATCAGAGTGATGAAATTTATTGGTTGGTTAGGAATCAAAATTGAATGAAGGTATTGTAACTATGTGTGTAAACATCATTAGAAATTTTTAAGATGTTGTTTGAAAAGTTCTCTTCAAAAATAAAAATAACAAAAAGACAAAAACATAAGATGTTGTTTGAAAAGTTCTCTTCAAAAATAAAAATAACAAAAAGGCAAAAACATATTATATTAAAAAGTAGCATTAGAAGGTGGCTGATATATATAATTTAAAAATCAAAATATAAGTAGAAGCAATAACAAAAGAATAGGTGTTTGCCAAACGTGAAGAAGAAAAAAGGTTAGATGAAAAGGTTTTTGTTTCGGATTATGCTCAAAATATGTGAATAGCAAAAATTCCTTTATTGTTATTTTTTTTTTAATTTAAAAACTCATTTATTTATAGTTAACTTTTTTTTTAGAATATGTTGTTAAACGATAATATAATAACTAACCGAAGCATTTTTTTCGTTAAAGAAAAACTAATTGAATAATATGGTGTTGAAAGATTACATGGTAACTAATTGAAGCTTCGTTTCCTGAAAAAAAATGAAATATTTAATGGATATGAATGAACAATATCGTATGTAATTTGTTGAGATATTTCTGTTACATAAAATACTAGGAATTCAATAAAAGAGTTAAGTAAAATATTTAATAGATAAGATCAAAAGTATGTTGAGATATTTATGCCAAATTAAATATTGGTTTTAAAAAATAGAAATGTAACATCTAGACTGCTTTAAGCATTGCCGACTGACCCTACAAACCAACACGAGTCTTTTCAGCGTGTTTTGTCCTCACTCGCACGCTTACTGGGAAAGTTCCCGGTAGGTCACCCATCCAAATAGGTCAACCATCCAAAAATTGCTTCAAGTCAAGCACGCTTAACTGTGGAGTTCTTATGGAATGAACTACCGAAAAGAAGATGCATCTTATTGATATAGGTAGTAACAAACAATTATTATAAGACAAAACTATCAATTTATGACCTGACTTTCTTTGTCTATAATCTAATTTTTTTGTCTATCAAATAGTTGAATAATTTGTTTCTGTTGGTCGTTTAGAGAGAACTATTTGAATTGATTTATTAATAATAATTTTTGTTACATATGCACCTCGACGACTTTAATTCTGTTAATAATAGTTATTTTGTGTGTAACTAAATTTGAGTAAAAATTCACATTCACTACAAAAAAATTAGCATTTTGCGAAGGTGATAAACTAGTAAATTACAAGTCTGGGGAATATTGGCAAAATAACGACAAGGTTACTATTGCCAGTATCATTCATTCTTTTCGCTTAATTTACAAGTCTTTATACTATGTTCATTGGCTTCTTCTTTCTCATTTTAATGTTTATGTTGTCAATTATGGAACACAGCATGACCAAAGAAAAACCATGCACGAGTTCCTCTCACCAATTCTGCCTCAATTAGAAAACAATATTACACACTTACAGTAGTAGTATATGTCGTACTCAAGATGAAATCCAATATGCTTTAGAAAATAAGAAAAGTGTTGGCAGCCCAACTTCAACACATATCGAGTTGCGATTGTGTTCATAATAGAGGGAAGATATTGGAGCACGACCAGTTGGATATAATAGATAGGTTTGAACATCAATGTCCTTCAAATCAATGTTTATTTTGATTCATATTGACTCAGCTATCAGACCTTAAACATTGGAATTATCTATAACATATAATTCTCAAATTAGTTTAATTTAATCTAGGAATACCAGAAGAAAAAAGAATCAAGGCATCAAATTATATAACAACAAAATAAATGAATCTAACTACATATTTGAACGAGAAACCAACATTTTTTTAGCAGACATTTGGACTTGTCTCCATTGCTACAAATATTTGAATTAGTTTAGAGGAAGACCTAGAAAAACTATAGAAACTATTGGGAAAGATTTAGAGGTTAATGAGTTAGATCCAAATATCATTTATGATAGAACATAATGACATAATTTGATCAGTGTAGGCAACCCAAATTAGTGGGATAAGACTCTGTTGTTGTTGTTGTTGTACGGTATGTAGTAGCTATAGGTTACATTTGGCAAGAAGGTTTATACATCAATAAACACATATTAGTATGCACTAAAACTATTTGAATAATAGAAAAAAGATAGATTATTTACCAAAAAATATCTTAATCAATACAAAATTCACCAAGTTAAAAAATGCAGAGAGGGAAGAAAGTGAAAGCAAAACAATTTTCATCAAATCAAACTTAAGAAAACATTATGATCTGCCGATGAATTATTCTTTTTCGTTTCTTCTTGTAAATCCCGAAGAGCAATAGAAGACTTAAAATAGTCCCACATCGACCGAAAGGTGCAATAGGGTGTTATTTATAAATGTGAAAATGTCTTACACATTTGAAGTTAAAATTGAACCATGAGAATATTATCTTTGACCATGTTAACTTGGTTTGATATTTGGCCTTTTATTATTAATTATTTTAATTTTAATTAATTAATAAATATTTAATAAATATTTTAATTAATTATTTTAATGGCCTTTTATTATTAATTATTTTAATTTTAATTAATTATTAAATATTTTAATTAATTATTTTAATTTTAATTAATTAATTTTAATTAATTATTTTATTAATTTATTTTAATTAATTTATAATATTTGGCCTTTTATTATTTTATTAATTATTTTAATTAATTATTTTAATTAATTTATACATTATTTAAGAAATAAAATATTCTCCAATTTTTTAATAAATTTACGGTCATATTTAAAACATTATCCTCCAAAAATAAATTTAGATTTGTTTAAAATAGGATAAATTAAATATGATTTTTTTGAAGGACTAAATATATATTTTTTAAACATCAAAAGTCAAGATATAAGTATAAATAAAATTTGTACCAAAAATAAAATAAGAAACGAAAATTTAGACCTAGAAATTTAATTTTTAATTCCTAAACAGAAATTTCTTTTATTTTGGTCAAGCTAAACGGAAATTTCTACAATGCGATTTTATGCACAAAGCAATTTCTTTGCATTATCACTTTTCTTCAGTAATATTTAATGTTTTTTTTTTGTTGACAAAACTAATGTTTATTGTTAATTGATTGGTTTCGTAAATATAGTCTTAAATTAATTGCTATGTCACAATATGTGTTGACTATATTATGTTGTTACTTGTTTGTTTTTTCCACTTTTCAAGCATTGTTTAATTCATAGTCTAGTGACTGTATTTGTTCCCATTATATGTGGTTCAAACTGGATTATATGTCACTGTTAGAACCTCACTAGTGAACAATCTGTCAGTACCTCTTCAAACGCTCTCTAAACCTTCAGAAGTGTTTGATTTTGATCCCGGTATATATGGTATTTGAAAATGCGAAAAATAAACTATTATAAGGAGTTAAGAGAAAAACTTTCAAGGATGACCAATTGAATTCTACCATTCAAACCATGTCTTATATGATCGTTTAGTTTAAGATAGTGGAAACCTAAATATCTTTTTTGTAACTATAAGCAATTAATGATACATGTTCTTTAAAATTGGCATAAACTGAAGAGTTCAACTTCTAAGAGGCGCCATATAAAGAACATAATGGAGCCATACGAATAGTCCCACATTGATAGGATGTACTAGTATATGAGAGTGTTTATAATCATCTAGGTGCCTTCCCAGTATGTGTGAGTAATGAGATTGCATAAATGAGTTATCTCTTGGGATACTAATTATGATTTATTTTCCATATTCTTTCTTCTATTTTCCTTCCAATTTTCCATATTATTTTCCATTCTTTCTTCTATTTTCTATTTTCCAATTTTCCATATTATTTTCCATATTTTCCATATTCTCAATGTTTGTTTTTATAACAAATTTTTTGTTTTTGGTATATTTATATTTTTGGGTTAATAGTTTTTTTTTTTTTTTGTCTTAGATGAAGTGGTAATCCATTGAAATTTTCTTTCTTCTATTTTCCAATTTTCCATATTATTTTCCATTCTTTCTTCTATTTTCCAATTTTCCATATTATTTTCCATATTTTCCATATTCTCAATGTTTGTTTTTATAACAAATTTTTTGTTTTTGGTATATTTATATTTTTGGGTTAATAGTTTTTTTTTTTTTTTTTGTCTTAGATAAAGTGGTAATCCATTGAAATTAAACTGTAATACCCCGTCCATTTATATTGCGAGTAACGTCAGTTAACGAGAAGAGTGCGCGCGTCTGAGTTTAGGGGCGTAATTGGAATTTGAGTTTTAGGGGTATTTAAGGGCAAAAGGTCCCAAAATATTCATTTTCATTGGAACTTTCTCTCTCTAGGTTTTCAATAATATTTCTCTCTTCCTTCTCTCTACAATTTCGGTCCCAAAATTCTCACAAATCACCCACTCTTTGTGATAATTCCTTGAGGCAAGCATCATGAAAAGGGATAAGAAGTTCTTGATGGAAAACACCTAAAGATTGTAGAAGCAAGCTCTCTCTTTTGATTCTTGTCTACCTAGGGTTTGGTTTAAGCTTAGAAACACTTGAATCTTATTTCTCTTGGGCAAGGTGAGTTCTTAGTTAGAAAAACCTTCCTTTGGTTTGAGCTTTCTTGGTGTGTAAGCTATGATTTGTGCTAGATGTGTTATGAACTTCAAAGCTAATTCTTGATGAATATTTGTTAAGTTTGCCATGAAATATGTTATTTATTGCTTTAGTATGTTGCTGGATGTTTTGGTGCATTGCAGGAAGCATTAGGATGCGTTTTGGGTCAAAAATTGCAATTTTGGTACCACAGGCCCGAAGAACTACGCTATTAGCGAAATTCTACGCTAATAGCGTAGCTCCCCAGAAAAGCCACGCTCCAGGGGCGCTAATAGCGCAGCCTTCTGGAGTGGCCAACTTAATTTTGGCCTTTTGGCCCTCCCTCGGGTCGGTGGTGCGTTCCGAAGTATTTCTTTCATCGTTTTACGACCCTATAACCCCAAAACGACATCTAGGCAATGCATCTAACACGTAACGATTCTCGAATTAAAAATCATGGCAATCATAACATAATCATTAAGGATTTCTTGTGAACGAATCACTTGAATGTGAAAGGGAAAGTAATAGTTTATCAAGGGAAGAAACATAGAGACTTGGCATAGTGTGTCGAGAATAGATTAGCATCATTTAGACTATGAATGATAGATTGTGATACGATTAGATATCTTTTCACTAAGAATGTTTTAACAACATATATGTGCCGTGTCTCTTGTGATCACACTAGGTTGGTTTCAAGAGGTTTCCATTAGGTGAAACGGGAATAGCCGTAAGGGACCCACACGTCACTAGGGAGTTCCGGTGGTTTACCTTAGATAGGTTTCCATCGAGCAGATAGGGTTTGCGCTCGGGTTTACTCCACCCCGGGGCTTTCCATAAAATGAATTCAGATATTGTTATTGTTCAACGCTAACTCTTAATTCAATCATTGTTGGCTATGATATGACGTTAGATACGTTTAAGCTTCAGAATAGAACAGTTAAAGATAGTTTTGTCGATGACGATCGTAGGTTTTCCCCTAATCGTCCGACTTAGCAATGTGGCATATGTAAAGGCCTCGATGCTTAGAGAGTATCTTGGATTAGCGGACTTAGTATTACCCCTTAACCGCGATGTCACATTTAGAGATATTGAGCCTATAACAAGTAAGTTGAACCTATGACGGATTTAGCATGCACTGCCGTCTAGGAAACCAATCCCCACACACGTATAATCAACCGTCAGGTTGTAAAGTAGACACGTGGTAACCATAGGCCTTCCCCGAGGTTATCACTAGCTAGGGTTAGATAGAACTCACTGAGGCATTATGTCTCATCCCTCTCCTTATTTGTTCAGGTTCTCAGGCTCTCCACGGAAAAGGTAAAGAAAAGTTTCAGGAGTGAGGTGCTTGCAAAGACTTCATCATGGTGTTAGAATAGTTGATGCATATGTATAATTATGACACTTGTTGTAAAATGGTTGTATATTTATAGACTTGTACGACTAACTTCTAAGTGGAACAATGTATCATAAAACTTTGGTCGTTGTAGAGGTTGATTTGTACCTTGATGACAATGTTGTATTGTAAAAATTAATGTATCCAATATCAGTTTTAACGCACTTTTGATTATTCTAGACACTATCAAAGTGGGCGTTACAATTTGGTATCAGAGCAGGTCGTTTCAGATCGTGCCTTGGGTCATTAAAATTACAATTCAAATAGCCGTTCTTTTGAGTTTAGGATATTGTCCTCATTGTTATATTTGGTTGAAATTGATCACTTTGACTTAAATATGACAGTTAGAGCGAAGATGTCCGAAGCGAGAAGAGGACGAGGCCGGCCAAGGAATAATCAGAATGATGAGGGGAATGAGAATCCTAGTGCTCAAACGTGGGCACAGTTGATGCAGCAGAATCAGCAGATGATGCAAATGATGCAACAGCAGATCCAGCAGAATGCTCAATCCCATCAGCAGTGGGTTGCAGCTATGCAACAAGGTCCGGGAGTGCATCAACAGCATCCTCCACCTCCAGTTGTGGGAAACCCGGCATTCCGAGAGTACAATCGGAACCATCCTCCAGAGTTCGATGGTAGCGGTGAACCACCAGAGGCTAAGAGGTGGATTAAGCACATGGAAAAGATTTTCCTTATGGCCAACTGTACCGAGGAGGAAAAGGTGATCTTTGCAACTAATCAATTCCGAGGTGCAGCCCAGGATTGGTGGGAAACTGCTCGGCGTAGGATGGAGGCTAGTGGGGTAGAGTTGACTTGGGAGAATTTTAAGCAAGTGATGAAAGAGAAGTACCTTCCTTTGACATTCAAGGTCAGAAAAGAACAAGAATTTCTTCACTTGAAACAGGGTAACATGTCCGTGACTGATTTTACCAAGAAGTTCGAGGAGTTGTCCCATTACTCAACTCACAATGAGTATGCGGATAATGAAATGTGGAAGGTTAATCATTATAAGCATGCTTTGAGGGGCGAGCTGTATGCGGTGGTCAGTCAACAGAGATTGACAAACTTTGATGAGATGGTGCATAACAGCTTGGAAGCTGAAAGAGGTTTTGACAAAGCTGTTAAAGAAGGTACCACAGCCTTCGATAGAAGAAGAGGTAGCTTTGTTGATAGACATCATGAGAAGTTGAAGCCAAAGGGGTCTCCTCAGAGGGGTAAACAGTCGGGTTCTTTCAGATCCTATCCAACTTGTAAGAAATGTGGAAAAGCTCATACGGGGGAATGTAAGCTGGGTGATAACTCTTGTTATGCTTGTGGCCAGACGGGACATTACATGGCAAATTGTCCAAATAGAGGAGACAAAGGCAAAGGAGCAAGCACTACAATGACTAGAGGCAGGGTGTACTCATTGGATAGGAAGAAGGCTCGAGAAAATGAAGACTTGATTGGCGGTATGTGTTTTCTTGGTCAGAATCCCATTAGAGTTTTGTTTGATTGTCGTGCCTCACGTTCCTTTATTTCTTTTCAATGTGTGGAAACTCTTCAATTGTCTGTTTCATTACTAAATCCCCCTATGTTGGTGACTACGGCCACCGATGGAGGAGTTGTAGCTAATTATGTTTGTGAGAATTGTCCTATCACTGTGTCTAGCAAGACGTATTATATAGATTTAGTATGTCTTCCGATGAAACAACTTGATGTGATTTTGGGGATGGATTGGTTGTCAGCAAATCATGTGTATATAGGGTGCGCAGAAAAGAGTATCTATATGCCAACTAGTGATACGGTGGAAGGAGTAGCCTTGTCAGAATTGATTAAGCACACATACCAGATGGCTCAGTTTATCTGTGCTCAAGACAAGAGATTTTATGTTATGCTCACTGTGACTCCAGAAACAGATTTAAGCCCTAGCGACATTCCAATTGTCAGTGAATATTTCGATGTTTTTCCGAAAGATATCACAAGTTTACCTCCTGAAAGAGAAGTTGAGTTTTCAATTGATTTGATTCCAGGAGCAGAGCCAGTATCAGTAGCACCTTATAGAATGTCTCCCCTAGAGCTCAAGGAATTGAAAACCCAGTTAGAAGAGCTCATTCAGAAGCATTTCATCAGGCCTAGTGTGTCGCCTTGGGGTGCACCTGTATTGTTAGTCAAGAAGAAGGATGGTAGCATGAGGTTGTGTATTGATTATCGCCAGCTGAATAAGGTGACTATCAAGAACAAATATCCTTTGCCAAGGATTGATGACTTGTTAGATCAACTCAAGGGGCGTCGGTATTCTCGAAGATTGATCTTAGATCGGGATATCATCAGATTCGTATCAAGTCTTCAGATGTGTCCAAGACGGCTTTCAGAACACGATACGAGCACTATGAATTTTTGGTCATGCCATTCGGTGTAACTAATGCCCCAGCAGTTTTCATGGATTATATGAATCGGATTTTTCATCCATATCTAGATCAGTTTGTCATTATTTTCATTGATGACATTTTGGTTTATTCCAAGAACCCGCGGGAACATGCTCAACATTTGAGAATAGTGCTGGACATTCTTCGGGAGAAGCAATTGTATGCAAAGTTCAGTAAATGTGAGTTTTGGCTAACGGAAGTCAGATTTCTGGGTCATGTTATTTCTCAGGGAGGTGTAGCAGTGGATCAGTCGAAGGTAGAGGCCATCCAGAATTGGACTAGACCAAAGAATGTGTCAGAAGTTCGAAGCTTTTTGGGACTAGCTGGTTATTATCGCCGTTTCATTATGAAGTTTTCCCAGATTGCTTTACCCTTAACCCGACTCACAAGGAAAGATGTACCTTTTGAGTGGAATGAAGAATGTGAGAAGAGTTTCAAGACTCTGAAGAAGAAGTTAACACAAGCACCAGTCTTGACTCTTCCAGACCCGGAGAAGAGATATATTGTGTTTTGTGATGCATCGTCTAAAGGACTTGGAGGAGTACTCATGCAAGAAAACAATGTGATAGCTTATGCATCTAGGCAGCTCAAGACTCATGAAGAAAACTATCCCACCCATGATCTAGAATTGGCGGCCATAGTGTTTGTTTTGAAGAGTTGGAGACATCATTTGTATGGAGCACAATTTGAGTTGTTTAGCGATCACAAGAGCTTGAAATACTTGTTTGATCAGAGGGATCTGAATATGAGGCAGAGGCGTTGGATGGAATACTTAAAGGACTTCGATTTTGATTTGAAATATCATCCAGGAAAAGCCAATGTTGTAGCGGATGCATTGAGTCGTAAAGCCTTGATCCAAACCGAAGTAAAAATGCATGTTTGCAAGTTGCACGAGGAGGTCCAAGACCTTAACCTTGAAGCCACAGAGGATGTTGATGGTATTTGGTTACACAAATTAGAGATCACTTGTGATTTGCGGTCAAGAATTGTACAAGCACAGGAGACAGATGGTGACTTACGAAGGAGGATTGGTCATTCAGAATTTTCTATAGCTTCGGATGGGGCAATTTTATTCGAAGGAAGAATTTGTGTACCGAATGACGCAGACCTTAAAAGGATGATTTTAGGAGAAGCACACAAGAGTAATTTCTCGATTCATCCTGGTGCTACCAAGATGTATCGAGATTTAAAGAGAGATTATTGGTGGCCTGGAATGAAATTAGATATTGCTGACTTTGTAGCTAGATGCCTGGTGTGCCAACAAGTTAAGATTGAACATCAAAGGCCAACGGGGTTGCTACAACCGCTAGAGATTCCTCAGTGGAAATGGGAGCAGATATCTATGGATTTTGTGGGAGGTTTACCTCGTACTCAGAAGGGACATGACTCCATTTGGGTAATTGTGGATAGATTAACCAAGTCGGCTCATTTCTTACCGGTTAAATCTACCTACAAAGCATCTCTGTATGCAGACTTGTTCATTTCAGAAATAGTTAAGTTACACGGTGTTCCAGTGAGTATCGTGTCAGATAGAGATCCCATTTTTACCTCACAATTCTGGAAGGCTTTCCAAAGGGCTTTAGGGGCTCGCTTGAAGCTAAGTACGTCTCATCATCCGTAGACTGATGGTCAAACAGAGAGGACTATCCAGACTTTAGAAGATATGTTACGTGCTTGCATATTGGAAGATGGTGGAAGTTGGAGTCATCACTTACCTTTGATAGAGTTTTCCTACAACAATAGCTACCACTCTAGTATTGGGATGGCACCTTACGAAGCTTTGTATGGTAGGAAGTGTAGAACTCCTCTATGTTGGGCTGAGGTAGGAGATAAGAGTATTCTTGGACCAGAAATCATTCAAGAGACAACCTTGAAGATTAAATCAATTCAGGAAAAGATGAGGATAGCTCAAAGTCGTCAAAAGAGTTATGCGGACAATCGACGAAGACCTCTAGAGTCCAATGAAGGTGATCATGTATTCTTAAAAGTTACTCCCAAATTGGGCTTGAGGGTTACTTTCAAGATTAAGAAATTGTGTCCGAGGTACGTAGGACCGTTCTTGATACTCAAGCGTGTCGGACCAGTGGCTTATCAACTAGCTCTACCTCCAGCTATGTCAGGTATACATGATGTGTTTCACGTGTCCCAACTAAAGAAGTATGTACCGGATCCTTTCCAACCAGTTGAATTGGATTCTATAGAGTTGAAATCAGATTTGACATTTCAACCGGAACCAGACATGATAGTAGATCGTGATGTTAAAACACTCATAAACAAAGAAATTCCTATAGTGGAGGTAGTATGGAAAGGTTCACCGGGTGGTGAAGCTACGTGGGAACTAGAATCGGAAATGTTGAAGCAGTATCCGCAATTGTTTCCAGGTAAATTCTAAATTTCGAGGACGAATTTTTTTTAAGGGGGGTAGAGTGTAATACCCCGTCCATTTATATTGCGAGTAACGTCAGTTAACGAGGAGAGTGCGCGCGTCTGAGTTTAGGGGCGTAATTGGAATTTGAGTTTTAGGGGTATTTAAGGGCAAAAGGTCCCAAAATATTCATTTTCATTGGAACTTTCTCTCTCTAGGTTTTCAATAATATTTCTCTCTTCCTTCTCTCTACAATTTCGGTCCCAAAATTCTCACAAATCACCCACTCTTTGTGATAATTCCTTGAGGCAAGCATCATGAAAAGGGATAAGAAGTTCTTGATGGAAAACACCTAAAGATTGTAGAAGCAAGCTCTCTCTTTTGATTCTTGTCTACCTAGGGTTTGGTTTAAGCTTAGAAACACTTGAATCTTATTTCTCTTGGGCAAGGTGAGTTCTTAGTTAGAAAAACCTTCCTTTGGTTTGAGCTTTCTTGGTGTGTAAGCTATGATTTGTGCTAGATGTGTTATGAACTTCAAAGCTAATTCTTGATGAATATTTGTTAAGTTTGCCATGAAATATGTTATTTATTGCTTTAGTATGTTGCTGGATGTTTTGGTGCATTGCAGGAAGCATTAGGATGCGTTTTGGGTCAAAAATTGCAATTTTGGTACCACAGGCCCGAAGAACTACGCTATTAGCGAAATTCTACGCTAATAGCGTAGCTCCCCAGAAAAGCCACGCTCCAGGGGCGCTAATAGCGCAGCCTTCTGGAGTGGCCAACTTAATTTTGGCCTTTTGGCCCTCCCTCGGGTCGGTGGTGCGTTCCGAAGTATTTCTTTCATCGTTTTACGACCCTATAACCCCAAAACGACATCTAGGCAATGCATCTAACACGTAACGATTCTCGAATTAAAAATCATGGCAATCATAACATAATCATTAAGGATTTCTTGTGAACGAATCACTTGAATGTGAAAGGGAAAGTAATATTTTATCAAGGGAAGAAACATAGAGACTTGGCATAATGTGTCGAGAATAGATTAGCATCATTTAGACTATGAATGATAGATTGTGATACGATTAGATATCTTTTCACTAAGAATGTTTTAACAACATATATGTGCCGTGTCTCTTGTGATCACACTAGGTTGGTTTCAAGAGGTTTCCATTAGGTGAAACGGGAATAGCCGTAAGGGACCCACACGTCACTAGGGAGTTCCGGTGGTTTACCTTAGATAGGTTTCCATCGAGCAGATAGGGTTTGCGCTCGGGTTTACTCCACCCCGGGGCTTTCCATAAAATGAATTCAGATATTGTTATTGTTCAACGCTAACTCTTAATTCAATCATTGTTGGCTATGATATGACGTTAGATACGTTTAAGCTTCAGAATAGAACAGTTAAAGATAGTTTTGTCGATGACGATAGTAGGTTTTCCCCTAATCGTCCGACTTAGCAATGTGGCATATGTAAAGGCCTCGATGCTTAGAGAGTATCTTGGATTAGCGGACTTAGTATTACCCCTTAACCGCGATGTCACATTTAGAGATATTGAGCCTATAACAAGTAAGTTGAACCTATGAAGGATTTAGCATGCACTGCCGTCTAGGAAACCAATCCCCACACACGTATAATCAACCGTCAGGTTGTAAAGTAGACACGTGGTAACCATAGGCCTTCCCCGAGGTTATCACTAGCTAGGGTTAGATAGAACTCACTGAGGCATTATGTCTCATCCCTCTCCTTATTTGTTCAGGTTCTCAGGCTCTCCGCGGAAAAGGTAAAGAAAAGTTTCAGGAGTGAGGTGCTTGCAAGGACTTCATCATGGTGTTAGAACAGTTGATGCATATGTATAATTATGGCACTTGTTGTAAAATGGTTGTATATTTATAGACTTGTACGACTAACTTCTAAGTGGAACAATGTACCATAAAACTTTGGCCGTTGTAGAGGTTGATTTGTACCTTGATGACAATGTTGTATTGTAAAAATTAATGTATCCAATATCAGTTTTAACGCACTTTTGATTATTCTAGACACTATCAAAGTGGGCGTTACATAAACTCACACACAATTGTGAGGTCTCGGGTTCGAGCCCGGGTTATGACGTCCAGCCTTGCAATTTCGGCATTTTCCAGTTGAGCTAGGACTGCTAGACGGGTTAATATTGTTTTACTCCTTTAATATAAGCCATTTTCGGTTTACCCTCCTGTACATTTTTTTCTAGATTTCATCCTTGTTATTTGAAGATTCTTTGTTTTGGACTTTCTTGGCATCAAATTACAAAATTTATGTTACTTTCGCCCCCTGTAATTAGAGTAAATTTCGGTTTACTCCATGCCATGTCATCAATTTTTTATAATCAAAATTTATGAAGGGGGTCAAACGTCTAAATCCATCATCACCAAATGAAAACAAAAAACCTAAAACCATTCCCTTCCACCTAACGAAAAATCTGAAAGTTCTTATTCATCATCAACTCAAACCCATGCCACGATATTTGCCATCATCATCACAAACCGATAAAACATTTCCCCTTCAAACTAACAAACTCAAACCAAGAAAACTTCCAAACTCTCTACGTCACAACCATTCGTGTTCGAAATTGATTACAGCGAGGAAGATTGTTGAGAAACGTAGCTCCCACATTTTTTATTTAACCCATTAAAAATGATGAACTTGAAATCTATTTCTTCTTCAAAAGAAAAAAAAAGTGTAGTGAAAGTGTTTGAAAAAGGTTGATTAATTTTCTAAGTTTTGAAGATAAATAATTATGGAATAAATAAATGAAAGCTTCAGTTGGATATAATTGGATTGACACTATAGGAACCGTGTTTGTTAATTTAGTTGGTTCTTGTGCCTTGATGCGGTTTAAATGTGCCATTTGAAGCACTTTTCTTGAACAATATGGATAAACTTAAGGGTTAAATAAGTAAATGATCCCTTTAAATATACCAACATTTGATTTTAGTCCCCTTAAAATATTACTTAGGCTTTTAGTCCCTCTAAAATTTTTCATTTATGAAATTAATCCCTGTTCTACATTGAGTATTACACTAGAGCAGGGACCAATTTCATAAATGGAAATTTTTAGAGGGATCAAAAGCCTAAAAAATATTTTAGAGGGACTAAAATCAAATGTTGGTATATTTAGGGGAACTATTTACTTATTTAACCCTACACTTAAAGCAGTATGCAACAAGCTATCAAGGTTCAGAGAACAAATCGTGCTACAAGCTATTAAGGTTCAGAGAACAAATCATTTTCTTTTGTTGTTAAGTTTTTTTTGTTTCTAAATCTTTCTTCTAATTGGTTATAAAATTTTACGGAAATTAAAGGTTTTTATATGTTAATGATGGTTTTAGGTAGTTGGATTATGGATTTTGAGTTGAAGATGAAGATTAAGAGATGTTGGATATGAATATGAACCTTTCTGGGTAAAGGTATTGGAGAAAATGGATTTTTTAGTAGTGTTAGAAAAGATGAAAAATTTTAGACATTTTGTCCCTAGTTAATTACATTCTTTTGGTTTTGCTCCCTCTATGATTTTTTTGTCCCCCTCACTGTGTGACTCATCATCCACTTTGCCAAATCAGTCGTATTTGTTACGTCATCCAATGCCACGTCATCCTCCGTTTTCCATATACACGTTTTTGTATTAGATGATGATGGTAGGGAACCAAAATGTTTACAACTTATAAGGTTTGTTTCAAAAAATATATATATAGCAACAAATACCAAAAACTCGCCAACTGACAGATTCATTGTATTTCATTCATAACAAAAATGTTTTAAAAATTGGACTTGTTATCGACCCAACTCATAAATCCCAATTGACTAATAAAATTATAAGGCATTAACTAGGGTTTTAACTGGTTAGAAGCCGTGAAACTTTCAAAAATTGTCTTTCTCTTCTATTTCCAACTTGCATTTTCATTTCTTCATGAACATAGTCTATATTGTTCCAGTTCTGGTATGGGCCGACGCCGAACCAATTATAAGTTACAAAGGGCTCGTCATGAAAAGAGTCCACATGGTTGTTAAGTTACAAAGGACTTGTCACAAAAAGAGTCCACAGGGCCTTGACATGAGAGGGAAAGAACCCGCACAAGAACAACTAAAGAAGCCTGTGACACATGAGATATCAGAGGCCACAAGTGAATAAACAACACAGTCCGTGATGTTAGAATTTCTTCTAATATTTTGTGGGCTACAATCAATTGTTGCTTTTGGTTTTAATAAAAACGGACTGATGTTGTGATCCATTTGATGATGCTTAGGCCCTAATAAAAGTGATCATTAAATATTGGGCTTTTGGGCACTTAATCTGATTTGTGTAGAAACATAGTGTAGGCCCAAACACTGGGCCCATGATGGGTGGTGCCTAGGGTTGCACGGTTATAAATAGAGAGGCTAGGTCCCCTTTGCCATCACTCTGACTATTCTGCTCATTAGTGGTTTGCCCCATTGAAAACCCTAAGTTTGGAGCATGTGAAAGGCGAAGGAAGACTTTGTCTCAAATCTCGGGGAATCTGGTAATCATCGTTTACAAGTAAGTGTGTTCTAATTTCATATAATAATTCGATCATGTTGATTTAATTCTTACATGTGGTATCAGAGCCTAATTTTATATGATTTAGAACCCTAATATTATTGGGATTGAGATAGTATTCAATGTTTTCGGCTCGCATTTAATTTCTAAAAATTTCCTCACGGTTTCAATTTCAAACTGTAATTATAACGTGTAATTGGTTTAATTTTGAGATCATGTGAGTTATGTCGATTGCTTCACCAATTAATTTTGAGAAAGAAAACAAAAATTAAATTGTTTCTTACGCCTTTGGCAATTTTGATCCTTTGGGTTCCCTCACTATTCATCCTGATCAAATTTTTTCTTTCGGTTCCACTTTATTATCAAAGTGAAGTGAACTAGAATTATTATTATTATTAATATTATTATTATCTTTTTCGGTGGGAATCGGATCTAAAATTGTTATTGAACATGGATTTCTGCAATTTTATTGGATGAGAATTGATATCTCAAAGAATCAATTTGAACGCAAAATTATTTCACAACAAAATTAAGGACTTCCGAATATTTTTTTTATTTTTTATTTTGTTTCCGTTGCCTTAACTATTTTCAATTGTTGCAATAATTATAAAGGGTTAAGGGCACCTGATATTGCTACTTGATTTCGGCACTAATTCACAAAGGTAGTTAAACAATGTGTATATGCCTATGTATACATATGCCTATGTACTGATAGGGGCATTTATGCTTTTACACAAATTCAATTTTATGGAATTTTTGTGAACCACAGAGTGATAATCATTTTCAATTTCATACTTTGATTATTTATGTTTTAATTTGGACAGAATTTATGTTCATATTTTGGATTGAATCTATATATTACAAAAGTGATATTTTTTGTGGATATTAATTTATTTTATATAAATATGGATCGGAAAAGATATGCTTCTCATCATGCGATTGAATTCAGGTTCTTAAAGTGGATATGGATATCGATTAATTTTTGAGTGATTTGTTTCTAAAGATTTAGAATTAAATCTTTTCACTTTGTCTCATTTTTTTTTCTTCTTCTCTAACATCGTTGCCATATCTTGGAATTTGATATTCTTTTCACCTTGGTATTTTTTGGGCTGATATATTTTTATATATGGTCTGTACTTCATGATGAATTTGCATATTTGTTTAAAAAGTTCAACTTTGCTTTCAAGAATTTGTTCTTGTTTTGAGCATTCAGTTTGAAGCTTTGAATTGAAAGATTTGGTTTTTCATGTTCAAAATGAATTATTGAAATTGTTTCAATTTTCAAAATTATGTGACTCATACTTAAATAAAATATTTCCTATTGTTGTATGTGCTCGGTCTTTGAATATCTGGCAAACAATTTTCATTGAAATTACTTGAACAAGAGTTTTGATTGTTTTCTTTGTGGAATTTTGGAAAATTTTCTTGATCAATATGAAAGATGGTTTGAGTTTAATAATTGTTTGCTTAATTATTATTATTTTTATATGTGTCAAAAATGTATTAATACGTGTGAAAATGGTACATTGATTCAATTTTTGTGTGTCTCCTTCATTTATGTTTATGGATACTTTCTTTATATATGGCCATTGTTTATACTCTTTTATTTGAGTGGATTTGAGATTTGGTTTATTCTTAGATTGAATTTGCTTTAAGAATATGTTTATCATAATTGAATTACAACTGCATATGTGGGTCCAGTGATAATTTTGAGTAGTCATGTGCAAATTAAAATCTATGTATTTTTGTGCTACTCCATTTGATGTTGTGTTTGTCACTGCAAATTGATTTTACATTTGTTTCTGTTGACAAAAGGTTTGCGGTTTTTGAAACAATTTTCACATGTTGTGATTCATTATGTATGTGCATCTAGTGTGTATAAACATTGACATGATTACTATATGAATATTCCATCAAGCATAATTTCATTTTATCTCAAATCTAGAAGGAAACATCATGATTAATATTTGATGGATCAAACTTTGCATATTCAAGAGGATTTGATTTGATTTTGATGGATTGAATTAATTTCCAAACATATATTTTTTATTTATGGGAATAAATTTTATTCTGTGATATGTGTAAATATTTGGTGTCAGTTAAATATGAGAATCTTATAGAATTTGAACTCATATATTTTCAAGGATGTGAGTCTAAAATATTATACGTGAAAATCTCTTTTATAGAAGTGAATTATTCTATTAAAGTGTTGTAATTGTGAAATTACTTTAGACTCAATTTTGTCAATCATAGCACCAAATATTTTTGTATATGAATTTATAGTTATTGTATAAATTCTATATTGCCTTGTTCTTATTTGTATGCTCACTTGCGGAATATCATAAAAGATAATTTTTGAGCAATTCTGAAGGCAATTGAAAACTATTATCCTTGTATTGTATTGATCTATTATTAGAGTCTTTCTTTTGCTATATTGGTTTGTTGTTGAATTATGAACCAATTGAGATGACAATACGCCAAATTGTGCGGAATTTTCTCTAAGTCATCGAAGCTTAATGACTCTACATACAAGGAGAATTCATTACACCTTTTGAGGTTAGTCATGGTTTAGTTAATTTAAATTCTTTTTATTGAATTTGATTACACTTTGATTACACTTGTTCCCTTATTATATAAGGGATGTGGATATCTTATTGATGTAATATTAATTGACATGACCATTGTGTGATAGAGAATATAGCTGAATATTTGTTTAAATATTTTAAAGTCTTGGATTGAAAATCTAACTATCATTCTCTATCAAGTGGGAGAATCTTACATGTCAATTATATATAAATGAGAAACAAACATCCTTTGTTGATGAATACTCTTTTGTTTATTTTGGAGACTTACATTGAGGATATTATAGTTTTTTCTTAAATATTTTTTTTATGACTATTTTGTCTTTTATCCTCAATGGTGGTGAAATTTAAGTCTCACATATTTCCGCTGCGTTGGTAATTGATTTAAATATTTACTTGTTGATGAGATTATGAGTTTAGCGGTAATAGTTACTCTTCCAAAAGATAGCACATGATTACATGTTGATTTTCTTTTATGTGCTTTTAACGTACTATTCTACCGCATTGTATCAAACAAAATTATGATGAATACAAATTGAGACGATATTGACCAGTTTAGATGCATTTAAATAATGCATATTTTTTTCTGTTTCGTATTTTGACAAGAGTTGTTGATTCCTATGCAAAAAGAATTTCTTGCGTTGATATAGGTCGTTACCACCAAAGTGGGATCGCCTTTATTGATTGATTGATGAAATTTCTTTTTGTAGCTTGAGGAATGTTTTTAATCGTAACATGTAGTTTCCTGCCCAAAGGTGGTTATTGCATTTTACAATTACAATTTATTTGGGATAAGTTATTGGAGAATGTTTTGAACTAAGGAATTTGCCTGCCCAAAGGTGACGAATTTCTGAATTCAATACATGCTCATTGATTAACTTACCTGAGGTTTTGACTAGGGTTATAACCTTAGTTTGTACATTCTGCCCAAAGGTGATTGTACAATTATATTGGCCTCATTATGATAGCTTGTTTATTTTGAGCTATATCTTGTCTTATGACATATTTTAATTCATTCATGTTTTGTCTCATATATTTCCTCAATGAATAATTATTGTGCTTTTATTATGCATGCTTATTGATTAACTTATACGAGATGGAGTTATTGGAGTATATGTCGAACCAAAGAATTTGTCTGCCCAAAGGTGACAATTTCCCAAGTTCAATGTATCCTCATTGATTAACTCATTTGAGGTTTTGGCTAAGGTTTTGACCTTGGTTTGTGCATTATGCCCAAAGGTGATTGTACAATTATATTGGCCTCGTTATAATAGCTTGTTTATTTTAAGCTATATCTTGTCTTATGACATATTTTAATTCATTCATTTTGTTTCCTTATCAATGAATGGTTGTTTTGCTTCCATCGAGATCTTAACCGAGTCAAACTGTAAGAAATGGAAGTAAGATTTGGAGTTGCCTCTAGGAGATCATGCATGAACTGAAATAACCTTTTAGTAAGTGGGAGATGACTCATAAGTTAAAGCACCTTACCATATTGGTCTCCATGTGTCTAATGAAAAGTTATTGGACGTGAAAATATTACAATGTTGTAATTTAGGAGTAAATGTGAAGTCAATGGGAGATGTCAACTTAATTTCAGATTAATATGATCTAGGAGTAATTGTGAAGTCAGTGGGAGTTGTCACCATGATTTAACATTCTAGTTTTGAACTTGTTTTGAAAAATATTTTTCCCTTACCTTCATTTAGGATGAATCTTGTTTGTTTTTCTTTGTTGGAGCAACTTTGTTTTAGTTTTACTCTTGGAGGTAGAAAACTAAAGTTTGAGATTAAACTCACATAACCTTGCTTCATCCTTTGTTCATCTATATAAACGGTCTCTAGTAGATAGTTCATGACTCCCTGGATCTTTTGTTGATGGTTTATATAAGTTCTCTTTGACTTCACATAACATTGCTTCGTCTTTCGTTGTCAAAACTTTTGTTGCTATAAAGTCTAATGTTGAGGAAGACATCCTTTACTTCATGACATAAGCACTTGGATCATATTTATTGGGGAAAGGGCTGAGAAATTAATCAAAGTAAATATTCTACCTTTCTTAATATTTGATGATCCAGGTACTTGTGTAGATTGCATTAGAAGCAAATTTACTAAAATCAAAGGTTACAACTAGCATTTCTGAACCCTTAGAAATTGTCGAAATTGAAATTAGTGGCTTCCAACTCCTATATTATTTATATTACATTGATTGGCTCCCTAAACTTTGACATTAATTGTTCTTTTAACCAAATGACTTAGGTTCATTGTTTTCAAGAGTCATTTTGAATAACATGAATACTGTGAATTCTTTTGATGCATTTGGTTAGTGGGAGTTTGAATTTTGTATTATCAATTTTTGATGATGAATTTTTTTTTTCACTTATTTTCTTTGATATATTGATGTGAATTCCCATTCAATTTAATTATTGATGATGAGATGAATTCTTGTATATATCAAATATCAAATGTGAAAAATTATAGCTCAGTGTTGAAGGGATCACTATGCCGGTGATCGACACTATTTTGGAGCTGAGGCATTACATGTGAAAAATTTGAGCTCAATGTTGACAGGATCTTTATGCCGGCTGTTAACATTATTTTGGAGCTGATTTATTATGTGTGAAAATTAGAGCTCAGTGTCGTTGGGATCACTATGCCGGTGATTGACACTATTTTGGAGCTGAGGCAATGTGGTTTTCCGTGGACCACATAATTTCTCTGGCTTTAAGGCATTTGAGAGAAATCACATAATTTCTTTGGCTTTAAGCATTTGAGAGAAATCACATAATTTCTCTGGCTTTAAGGCATTGAGAGAAATTGAGGACCGACAACGAAAATGATAGTATGGTCGATGATCACGTTGACATATCATTTCTTGCTACACTCTACACAGATGACTAGTCGACATAATTGGTGATATTTGTAACCATGGAAGGTGTTGTATCAATTAAGGATATAACTACCGCCATGATTCGATATCATTCAGTTCTTAGTTGGACGGAGTCTTTATTAAGTGTTGCATCATGGGATCATGTAGTGGCCACGTTAGGAAGTTTGTTATCAGTCCGAGAGTCGTTTTCAAAAATTATTTTTAAATTTTTATTTTTATTTTATTTTTAAAATACACAATTGATTTTGCCCAAGTGGGAGAATGTTAGAATTTCTTCTAATATTTTGTGGGCTACAATCAATTGTTGCTTTTGGTTTTAATAAAAACGGACTGATGTTGTGATCCATTTGATGATGCTTAGGCCCTAATAAAAGTGATCATTAAATATTGGGTTTTTGGGCACTTAATCTGATTTGTGTAGAAACATAGTGTAGGCCCAAACACTAGGCCCATGATGGGTGGTGCCTAGGGTTGCACGGTTATAAATAGAGAGGCTAGGTCCCCTTTGCCATCACTCTGACTATTCTGCTCATTAGTGGTTTGCCCCATTGAAAACCCTAAGTTTGGAGCATGTGAAAGGCGAAGGAAGACTTTGTCTCAAATCTCGGGGAATCTGGTAATCATCGTTTACAAGTAAGTGTGTTCTAATTTCATATAATAATTCGATCATGTTGATTTAATTCTTACACGTGACACAGAACAACACTGACAAAAGATGAACAACCAACATGGTACGTGGCACATGAGCACACATACCAAAAGGTAAACAACCAACATGAAAAATGATATGTGTTACTACTCACAGATCTACAATTGGCTGACCCTCAAAAGGTAGAAGCATAATTAATCACTATGTACACACAAATGTAGTAATGTTTATATCTTAACCAGGTCTAATTGTATGACTATATAGATTGAAATGCAAATGTAATGGAAAAAAACTTAAGTTTTACATAGAATATGTATTGGGGAAAAACATAATTTTATATTATAATAATATAGGGTTACCTCCAAAAAGTGTTTAAAATGAGTTTATACAAAGTAACATTCATCACCTTACAAGTCTGTTTTTAATTAACGATTAGGCCAAATTGAAAAACCTAATAAAATGAGGGAAAAATGAAAACCAAGTTCATATACACGTTGCAATGAGCATGACTAGCTAGAATTGCTCATTTTCTAGGATTCAATGATTCTATTGTTGTTTGTTAAAAAAGATATATATGATTCTGTTGTTGTTTTTCTAGATATTATTACACAGAGCTTATTTGTTTTCTTAATTATTGGTTTAATTTGCTATCTTCTATTTGATGTGATTGAAAGCAACTAGATTTGTTCTTTATTTCATGCGTTCTTTGTTTACATGAGTTAAGGATTAGTGTGATTTTTGTATATATGTTAAAAAAGCCATAGTAGATATTGATTACCAATTCAATCAACACAAGTATATTGTACAAAAAAGACACACAAATGAATTACTCTAATGATCTCAGCATGACCAACAGACACGAAACCAAACCATCTAAACACATCATAACAAACTCGCATTTCAAAATTACGATGTAATGGAAGGCAGTTTCCAATTGGTCACAAACAGATTACTTCTAGTTGGAATCCTTTGATGTAATAGTTCCCACGGAAAACCAATCACCTTTGAATATAAAGCATAAATTCTCTAGTTTCTGCATCATGTCACTAATATATGTTTTTTTTGCAGTGTCAAAAGCATGCTCTGATCCGAATTAATTAGTTGGCCCCTTCAAAACTGCTGCTAGTTAAATATATATATTGATGCATTTTGAAATTAAATTTTAAAATAAATTTGAAAAATAAAGGTATGTTTTTAGCAAAGGGAAGGGATTCCAGTTTCGAAAAAGGCGTAGATGGAACTAGGCGAAGATTGTAGTGATATGCATTCAAAATGGATGAGATGAATTTAATCTAAATGAGTACTATTACTATTTGCTTATATATAATAATTTACAATCGTAACATTTCATATATTTGATGAATGAAAAGTGGTATTGTACTGGGCTTGAGAGCTTAAAAAACAAAGTTAAATCCTAGCAGATAGGGAGGTAATAAGATTAATATCCTCACCTAACTTCTTAGAAAAGAAGCTGAACGTCTAAAATCTTAATTCTTAGAAGAGAAAACTAGAGCTTGAAGAAGCAAATGAGCTACTATATCTGATTAATTTTCATATCTTCAAGCATTAAAGATAAATGAGCGCCTACGGAAAGGAGATTAAAAATGTTCCACATCGATAAAGACAAATGTTATGATGGGGTTTATAAACTTCATATCGCAATGTTATTTGATAGTCTGATGAATGGTTATCGATGAAAATTGTTTATATATATATATATATGCAAAAGTTGTTGAAAATCTTTTCATTGATTTTTTATTTTTATTTTTTATAATCAAAATGTGTTTATTTCGACAAATATTTGGCAGCCTTTACTATGGGAAACCTCATTTAATTGTTTTCACAAAAACTCAACACTTTGCTAGATTATGAGCAATCTTATTTCCTTGTCTCTGCACAAACTCAACATTGGAGTTTTCATAATATTGCCTAAAAAGAGCTTTGCGTGTTGAAACCAAATGAGTTTTGTACGATGTCTCTAAAGTTTTGATGATAACAAAGTATTGAAGAACACTTGGATATGTTAATACGTGTTCAATGTGCAGGATTGTAGATTATAATTTACTTAGGTTTTGTATGGATGGATGGAGGGTTTGCCAGGGGTAGAGAGGAGAGGGCTTACTTTTCTTTTTTAAATTAGAGACTCTATAAAATAATTTTAAGAAATTGAATTAACAACAAACACTTAATTTATTTTAAAAAAATATTTTAAATTGTTCGTAATTTAAAAAATAAAAATAAAAGACATGGTAGAAGATCTTAAAAAAGGTCAACCAGAAGTAAACTTTATGATCAGAAGATTAGCTGCAGTTAGAGGTTGTTGAAGATTAGATTCTAAAGCATCTGAAGACATCAGACTTTGGAACATCATACTCTTAAAGCATGAAGACACTGAAGGACACATCCGAATTGTAGTCTTCTGATCAAGCTTCTCATGCAAAGACTCTAAATTATGCACGGCCTTCTCTCCAACGTCTCTCGTATCCTTCCCTATATAAGGAGATGAAGACTTGGAAAAATCGTGGCACGATGCAGGATGAACGTGACACGATTCAGGATAAGGTATAGTATTGTACTATCACCTGCTCCATCGTGGCACGATTCGGCGTGTTCCTGGACACTATTTAAGGCTTCATTCTTCAATTTTTTTAGAGAGAGAAACTTGGAGTACAAAGGAGGTAACTTTAGGGTTGAGTGTCTTTATAGTGAGGTTCTATTGGCTTGGGAAACATTGTAATCACCTTGGGTAGTGAGATTTCACCATTGGAAGGATAAAAAAGCTTCCTTTTTTGTCTTCTCTTAGGATTTATTGAGAGTGTAAGTGACTTGAAAAATAGGTAGAAAGTAGGTTTTGTTCTTTGTGAGCTTGCAAACTAATTTCTTGTAACCCCTTTGTATCGCTTCCATCTTAGTGGGTGTTGAGAGCTGCTCTCTCCCCCATAGTAGGTCATATTGGACCGAACTGGGTTACCGATCCTTGGTGTGTTTGGTCCTTTCTTTCATTGCTTATCTTTATTGGTTTTATTATGCTTGTGGTGTTGTTCTACACTAGGACATAGGTCTATTTTGTTGTTGTTGTTGTTGCTTGAGGCTATTTTTGCTCATTGATTACCACTCCCTTTGCTCCACACATCTTTGTTTTCATTGATGTGTTTTTGTCAGAATTCACAACAATTTTTTTAAGAGATGAAATATTATATTTTTGCTAAATATTTGTAGCCAAAGGAAAGCTCAGATTTTGAATCCAATTTGATAGAACCACTACGTAGATAAACTAGTGAACTAAACAAATGAAGAATCTGAGAGAAAAATAAGATGAAGAAAGATGAAGAATTGATGGATTTGAACCTGGAAAGTGCTTTAAGGTCTTTATGAACTCTTCTTCATGTCATGCCTCACAAAACTATGTATTGTTGCATTTTTTATTTATTTATAGATATTCACATGTTTCCGATTCAATACCTTTCCTAAGATGAGCTAATTATTGAAGAGTATAATATTTAATATAAGAGCTGTCAAACTGTGGAAGCAGTAGCTGTAAATTTGTAATTAACATATAAAATATATATCGAAAGTTGAAGAACTTAATTATTTTGCTCTACTATTGATCGAAAGCATAATTCAAAGGCAAACCTCTTCACCAGAGACATATACAACTGGGGAAGCTTTATCACCGTCACAGGAATTACATCTGTCCGCTATCAATGCTACAATCTGATCGATCGTTGAGGATTTTTTTTTTGTAGTATCACAATTTTAAAAGATCAATTTACTTATGTGAAATATGAATTAAACATCAATATGATATTTTGAGTATATGTTCAAAGAACCATGATAGATATTCATCAATACAATTCAGTCAACACAAGTAAATCGCGCCCAAGAAGAAGAAAAAAAACACACACAAACCGAGAAACACAGCAGCAGAACCGCACAACACGCAAACGGCAGGTATAGACTCAATTGACCTGCGATCTTCCAGGCCCTATCCACATTGATCCATAAAGCACTAAGCCATGGCAGCAGAATCCGAAAACAAAAAACAGATAGCATAGTCGCAACTACTGCAACAAACAAAACGCATCAGATTCTTCTCAACGCTCTACAAAAAGAAAGTCTCACTGCCTTCACATACAGTTAAACGGGTCCCTTGACCATTCATAAAATAAACACCGGGGAATTTTCAATCTATTCATAAAACTTTAATATCATCCACCACTTCGTTAACATCCGTAACATCGTTTGCGAAAATTTAATTGTTTCTTGCCTTCCATATAGCCCATAATATTGTGTGTCCAATCAACCAAATTCATTTACTTGACGTTTCACCTCGGACTGTCCCACTAATGCATTCGAATAGAGTGACAAACTTCTAAGGCAAGACTAACACGAAACCTAACAATCTAAACACATCATACCAAACTCCCTTTGCAAAATGACATGTACAAATAAATGGAAGGCCGTTTCCAATTGATTCACAAACATAACGCAGTCTCTTCTAATTATACCAAAATGACTCCAAGATGAGCTAGATTACTTCTGGTTTGAAATCTCCGCACAAGAAGTAAAAAGAAATAAACGACAGTTCACAATATAAACTATTTCAGTGCTCTAAACAAACAATATTTAGAAGGATAAAATTGCAAAACAAAAGCTCACACAATTGCAATTTTTCAAGCAGAAAATCGAAGACAAAATTCATCATTAACAGTGGCACAACTAACGGTTGAACAAATAAGTTGGATTTTCCAAATCAATATATTTGCTGTGTTTCTAGGCATAAACGACGAACGGGGTTAACGATCTTTTGGTGGGTTTGAGAAGGATATGTTATCTAATGAAAAATTATTTTGATAACTATCAAGGAAGAATGCTAAAATACTTTTGTTCATAATGTAATGCTCATATTGATCCTGCTATTTGATCTTTTTAATTCTACCATTCAAACCTTGTCCTAAATATCATCTCGAGTTTAAGATACTTTTGCAAAAACATAAAAAATTGTAGCTTTTATCTTCATATATTTTGAGTAACTATAAGCAATTAACATAATTAATGATACACATTCTATAAAATTGACATAAACCTAAGAGTTCAACTTCTAAGAGTCATTGGATACATGTTTGCTTACAATATGATTTTGAGCTTCTTCCTAAATTATTTGCTTATGTTTCTTTTTCTAAATCTTAAGGAAATAATAATAGGGGAACTAAAAAAAGTCCCACATCGAGTGAGTAAAGTAATAGACATTGTTTATATACTTTCAAGTGCCCTTGTGTGATAGATAGATCAAGTGTTTTGATTGACTTCCCACTTCTTTGGGTTGTACTCTTCTTTACAATTTTATTTTTTTAAATTCAGTAGAAATGCTTGTGAAATTTTTTAATATGTTACAACTAAAAAAAGTCCCACATCGAGTGAGTAAAGTAATAGACATTGTTTACTTGTGAAACTTTTTAATATGTTACAACTAAAAAAAAGTAGAAACGCTTGTGAAATTTTTTAATATGTTACAACTAAAAAAAGTCCCACATCGAGTGAGTAAAGTAATAGACATTGTTTATATACTTTCAAGTGCCCTTGTGTGATAGATGGATCAAGTGTTTTGACTGACTTCCCACTTCTTTGGGTTGTACTCTTCTTCTCTTCTTTACAATTTTAAACTTAAACTTAAACTTTAAACTTAAACTCAGTAAAAATGCTTGTGAAATTTTTTAATATGTTACAAATTTTAAACTCAGTAAAAAAGCTTGTGAAATTTTTTAATATGCTTGTGAAATTTTTTAATATGTTACAATTTTTTAAAATTCAGTAGAAATGCTTGTGAAATGTAGAACCTTCTAATTTATTATTTTTTTGTCAAATAGTTTAGTGGTTAGAAATTAACATTTTAAGATGAATAAGTAAGGAGTATGAGGTTCGAACTCGGCCCATGCATATATTATGCAATATCCCTACCAACAACCAACTGAGTTAATTTGTTTCAGAAAGCGAATTTCTATTAAATATAATTTGTTTACCCCTACAATCTATCGAGACTATTCTCGAAGTGGATTGGATATAATTTCTTTAAGCTATATTAAACGGAACATGTTTTCTTTCCTACCGATGTAGTGTGTAAAGATGTCAAATACCTGATGTTAAAATGGTATGAGATCATCACTTTATGGGTTTTAAAGGAAAATAGTGTCGTGTTAGTTTAAGGACGAATTTGAAAACTATAGCGTTTGGATCTAGGCGCCTAAGGGGTCTAGTAATTGGTGAACATATTTTCAAATGAAGCGAATGTTATTTAGTTAAGGGTAAAATTGTTAAAGATAAGCTCATAAATTGAAATTTTAAATGTTATGTCTCTGAGTTTTGGAGAATGATATGGTGAGAGTAATAAGTCCAAGTGATTTTTTTTAGTAGTGCTAAACATTTTGTTGTTGTCTACAACTAATGAACGTGTATGTATCACCAAGTTTCGAGGACGAAACTCTTTTTAGGGGGGTAGTAATGTAAGACCCGTAATTTTGAAAAACAATAAATGTTAATAATATAATATTATGCTACCTCGTTTATTTTAGTTTATTATCAAATAAAAATAAATAATACCTTCGACGATGAATTTTTATCGCTACTCGAATATTTTGTAGTTTTTGTCGCGATAGCGACTCATGATAAATTTTTCAGAAAATTTCTCGAGAATTTAATTTTCAATCTCTTCCACAAACGGAAATTTTACCGCACTTAATTTTTAAAACAAACTCCGTTTTGTACGAAATTTTTTGTAGAGACTCATAAAATTATTTATGATAGATTTATGCAATAAAAATATTTTTCCCATCAAAAATTTTCTCATAAGAACCAAGTGTAAATAGTAAAATTAATGAAGATTGGCTCTAGTGAAAATATCTACCTCTAGTCTTATCCTTTTGGAAAGGAAAATGATTTTGGTACACCCTTTTGGTACACCCATGACATGGCATTACATGGCATTAAAAAAATGAAAAAACATAAGAAATAGATTATGTTAATTGAAAAGGAAAAAAAAGAAGAAAAAATTTCAGATCTGTCTCTCTCTCTATTCACGGTCGAAGAACAGAAAACCCGACTCTCTCCACGCGACCAAGTCTCTCTCCAATAATCTCCGATGGCTCCATCTCAACCCTCTCTCCGACGGCTCTATCTCTCTACCCATTCTTAGGCGACGGATTTCTCCATCTCTCACTCAACCTTATGCGAAGGATCTCTCCCTCAACCCTCTGCGATGGCGCTCTCCCTAAACGTTCCAACAAATTCCGATCCGAATACAACGAAGGAGATTGATTCTTGCTCCAAACCCATCTGTAAGTTTGAAATTTGTCAATTAATTTTGTTATCTGAAGCCATATTCTTTTATCATTCCTTTCGAGTGGGGGTGAAAAATTGAAGTATTTTAATAGAAAACATTGTATAGATTGAAACATTGTTACAGTCTGTTGATATGTAGGGCACACTCATTTGATTTGTCGGATGAGTTGTTCAAATGAGTTTAATTTGAATTATAAGTTTTTTTTTTCCATTACTTGTTTTTCATCCAAACTTACTCATTATTTTTTGAGGAATGATGACACCACACTCTTTAACACACAGTGTTTCAATATTTATAATTTAAATGGATTTTAGTAAACTATTGTTTTATTTGGATAAAAAATTTCGTGCATCGTAGCTCGACATTGTATATCACTGAAATTGGACATCGGACATGAGATGAGAAATTAAACACTAGAGGGAAGATAAAAAAAAAACTCAAAAGGGCAGAATTAATGTGAGACTGGTTTGTTTGACGATGTAGCAGTTAGACAATCCAACTCCTGTTTAGGGAGTTAAGTAAGTTAATTAAAAAGTTGGTGGATAAATCAAAGTGTGAGATTAAGTGGAATTGCATGACAGTATAGTATTGTTGATTGATACGTTTTATAATTGTCAATCATATAATTTTGTCAATGTGGTGCAATAGTTATAGAGTACTACATATGTGGTACTCTTAAGAAGCATTGATTATGGTGTGATATTTGCTACAACATATTTTACTAACCTCAGACTGTAGCAGTGGACTTGTATTTTTGTGCAATAGAGTACTGTGGTGAAGTTATTCAGGTGCTTTGGGGTTGCTTTGACAGGCTATTTTTTGTGCAATAGAGTACTGTGGTGAAGTTATTTATGAACTGATGTGTGCATTACTTTGGGTAGGATTATTGGTTGTTAAGCAATAGTAGTGATGGACATATGTTAGTACTGCATAACAAGGCTAACTTTGATTTTTATTAATAAAATTTTGGATTATGTTGATTAATTTGGTAGGTTGTTAGATTTTGTTCAAGTGTTAGTGGATGATCTGATGGATATAAGTTTTCTCCAATTTTTGTAGTTTGATTGTGGTTGTTCCTCTAAATGATATCACGTAGAGTTAGTGTCAACATATGTCCAAAGATTTGTGGTCGCACTTTTGTTAAAAAATGGTTAAAGCTTTAGAAATTTGAAGGAAAAAAAAATGTGGTTACGTATATGTTAAAATGTGGTTAAGTGAATATAAATTTTTGTAAGTATGTCTATGATAACAAAGATAGGAAAACATTAACTCGTCACAGTATTATTTCTATAACGTTCTTAAATTTTTGTGGAAAACGTGTGATTGTAAAACGTGTTTGTATTTTAGTTATAAGATGAATTTTTTCAAATCGTTCTTGTAACGTGTGTTGAGAATAGGTGTTTGTGTGTGTTTTAATTGATGTTGATAGAAATTGTTTTTGTATATAACAGATAAGGTGAACATCATGAGGGAAAACAAACGAAAAAGGGATTGTGTTGTTGGTGTAAGTACAATTTAATTAATGAGATGTTTAATGTGTATGTAATTGTTTGTGTTTTATGCCATTAATGAATGAATACTGTTGAATTTGCAGCCACAGATAAAGACTCAAATGCCCCTTACCAATAAGTTGGTAGATATTAACCGAACATTGTCTGATGCGCAAATGAGTAGAATTATGAAAACTCCGTTCCGATATCTTGTGGATATGAAGACCTATATAGGAATGAATGGTACTTTATTGAAGGAATTATTGCATAGGTGGGATGCAAGTAGCTTAGGATTTAGAGTAGGCGTTAAGACTGTGGCCTTTAAACATCTAGACCTTTGTTTGGCTCATGTTAGAACATTGTTTGATGTGAATGAAGTTATTGATATTGATAGTGTACATTCAAAGCTGAAGGTCCTTCAAGAAGGGGACAACATAGATGATTTTTTGTAGAGTTTACATCTTATTTGCCTTGTGTGTCTTATATTTTCCGAAATCACACTGTTATATTAAAAAAGATTTCTTTAAGCTTGTTGATGATTTAGACGCTCTTAGTACCTATAATTGGGGTGTTGCTGTTTATGATGATTTAATGTAAAATCTTAGTAGTGCGGCATCAAGATACCATCAACAAAAGAATGATACAGTTATACACATTTCTGGTTGCTCATCCGTATTGCAGGTATTGAATATTGAATGGGTTCTGTTTTATTAATTATATCTATAGTTATGTCAAATGTTGTTTACGTTAATTTTATTTGTCATTTGATTAGATATAGGCGGTTGAACATTTATCCCTAAGTAGTGGTCCAAATAAGCGTTTTCCACGCATTAACAATTGGACCAAAGTGGATGGAGGACATGTTGTAATCGCAAACCATTTTTCAAATGCGAAGGTTAGTAATTGCCTTTAGTATATTAACTCGGTAAATGGGTTTTATAGTTTAAATTTTCCCATATAATTATGTTAATTTAACCTATTTAATGTGATTAGTTGGTTGAGGAACTGGTTCCTGAAGGTGAGAAAAACACAAGAAGGGGGGGGGGGGGGGGGGGGGGTTGAATTGTATTTTGAAAAATTCTTCGTTTCTCCTAAAAACTGAACACACTGATCAGAAGCTAAGTGAGACAGCTTCTGAAGTGATAGTCAGAATCTAAATGCAGCGGAATAAAACAGAGAGAGAGAAGAAGAACGACAGAAAGCAATTATACTGGTTCCTTCCACAATCCGGAAGTAGTCCAGTCCCCCTTGCACTTCCAAGGAGATTTCACTAAGAGTAATATCTGATTACAATTGCTCAAGCACACAAGCAAGAGACTTCCTTTGCTCAAGCACACAAGCTAGAGACTTCCTTTGCTCAAGAACACAATCAAGAGACTTCCTGCTCAAGCACAACTGCAAGAGACTTCCTAACTAAACAATATTACACAGAAAATTGTTTAAGGTTGAACACTTGATATACAATCAGAGGTGCTCACAATATAAATCAGATACAGACTCAATGGACTTAAGAATTTCTAAGATATGACTTTGAGACACATAAATTCTAAGTGAATGCAGAACAATTTCAGCAGAGGTTTGGCACTTGTAAAAATGTTGTGAGTCTTTCGTTCAGCGTTCTTGCATTACCAAAACTCTAAGTCTTCACTCCTTTATATAGAGGTGTGAAAGAGACGTTGTGAAATTGCCAGCACACCAAAGAGTCGTTGTTGAAGCTTGATCTTTCACCAATGATCTTTTGCCTGATTTGGTTGTTGTCCTATGAAGAACCAATTTGAAATCCATTCCTTATCCAAAGGAACGTATATGCAGGCGAAACCGTATTCTGGAGCTGTTTTCTTGTCTTGTAGCGTGGACACAAAACAGAGTAGTGGAGAACGTGGTTGTACAATTCGTACAATAGTACAATGTCAACGCTTTCGTCCAAATTGCAAGCACATGCCTTCAAACACCTTTGAAATGACCGTTGCAATGTTCCACTAATTTTCTGCTGTGTTTTCGAATCCAATAGACAGATTTTGCAATGTAGATTCTTCAATCTTTGAATCTTCTGCAAATCCAGTTGATCTTCAGCTTCTGGTGAAATGACCTCTGATGAGGCAGCTTCTGATGATGCAGCTTCTGATGAAGCAGCTTCTGCAGCTTCTGATGGTGCAGCTTCTTCAGCTTCTGATGGTGCAGCTTTTGATGATACATCTTCTGATAATGTGGCTTCTGGACCTCTTGTCTTCAGGAGCACTATTCTTCAGGAGTGCTTTTACTATCTTCAGGAGCAGCTTGACTTCAGGAGCTCTTTCCACTTTCAGGAGCGTATTGCCTTCAGAATCGTCTAAGCTTCATCTTCTTTTGCTCTTTATTTGCTCATTCAGAACCAATTAATGATGTAACTTTTTAACTGTGGTCCTGTACACTTGAACAAATATTAGCTAGTCCAATTTACAATTTTTAATACCTTGTTATCATCAAAACTCTTTAAGGTTCATTATTAAACACATTTTGTTCCAACAATCTCCCCCTTTTTGATGATGACAAACAATAGTATTTAAAATTGATCAATTATTGTTAATCTAATTAACAAGTTGACCTTGGGGTTCTAAGGTTTGTAAGCTCAGAGTCTGAGGTTTGTAAGCTCTAACTCCCCCTGAGTCTGATAGTCTTTAAGGTGAGGTTTGTAAGCTCCCCCTATGTTCTATCCAGGTTAATTAAATTCATTTTTCGCACAATAATATCAGAGCTTAAAAAAAATTGAAAGAATTGACTTATAGATAAGAAGAATGGTTCAATTAATTTTTATTTGAAATTTGATACTCCCCCTTTTTTGATACACCGATAAAAAGGATAGAAATTTTCAAAATTTTCAAATATTAATTAATGGGGCTCAGAGCCTTTAAATACTATCACATATACTCCCCCTTTTGTCATTAGCAAAAAGACTTAAGCAAAAAGAAGAGATGAGAAAAACATAAGATTAAAGGTTTTGAGCATAATTTAAATAAATTTAAAGCATTTTAACCATCTTCAAAGATTAAATAAACAGTCATAGCAAGCATTATTATCAAAGCAAATAATAACACACAAGGTATAAACAGTTAATAATATTCAGAAGCAAGAAGAATTCAGAAGCATCTAATATCAGAAGCATAAGACTAAGTCAGAAGCAGAAATGAACAAAGAATATCAAAAGCCTAAAAAAACAGAAAAATAAGCTAAAAGTGTGCAACTATGGGTTTGGCTTATTTCTCTAAAATCTTCTTCAGAAGCTCTTGAACATCAGCATACTTCTTGTCCATTTCTTTTTTGTAGTTGTCTTCTCTAATCTTGGCTTCTTGCATATCAGCTTCCAATTTTGATATCTTCAGGTTCTGTTCTAGTAGCTTTGTTTCAAGCCTTTCATTTTCTTCTTTGAGCACCTTGTTCTCCTGAGCTAGAGCCAGGTTAGGTGCATCAATCTTCTCCAGGATCTCAGAAGGAATAATCAGATGCAGCTCCTTAGACAGGAATTCATCAGGTTCTTTACCTCTGATACTGAGTGGATTCTTCACCCAAGTACCAAGAACTTCAACATCTCCAGTATTCTCTTCTATTCCATTCAACCAATCTTCCAGCTTCTGCTTGGCTTGCTCTTGAGCCTCAATGCAGGAATCATGCAAAGCTGAAATCAGGTTGACGACCCTTTCTTTTATCCTTCTCCATTGCTTCTGATAGCTAACTTGATGACCCAAGTCATTTCTTCCTGCTATCAGTCTGAGAACTTCAGAAGCAATATCTTCCCACACATCTTTTAGTACTTGAGAATCCAGGTAAATGGTGGGAGGTGAAGGTTGTTTAGAGGGTTTTGGAGGGGCTAAGTGTATAATGGGTAGGTTTGATGATGATTGGTCATTTGTAGTTAAGGATTGGCTAGTTGATGGTTGGTCAGGAGTGGGATCAACTACCATATCAGAGGCATGATCATTTTGATCATCCTCAGAGTCTGTGTCCATATCACATACACCAGTATGATGGGTGATCTTGATAACTTGTACTGGTGAAGAAGTTATGGAAGCAGGGGTTGGCTCAGGAACAATGTGTTCAGGAGCAGCAGTTTCAGGTTCAGGTTCAGGAGTGGGTTTAGTAACTGGTTGTTTAGGAACAATATGTTCAGGAACGGTCTTTTGAGGAGAGACTTGTTCAGGAACAGATGGTTCAGGAACAATTGGGGGTGATGAAGTTGTAGGGGGTGAAGAGGCTTTTTCTGGTGAAGGTTTTTGTTGTGGGGGGTCTTCTGAAACAACGTTATCAGAAGCAGCTGCTTCTGGAGTTGTCTCAGAGGCTTTTTCTGAGGTTGAGTCAACATATTATGGTACAATCATGTTGAGAGGTTGAATGTTAAGAGGTTGAGGGTTAAGGCGAAAGATATTATTGATGACTCTATCTCTCTGCACAGCCAATTCAGTCAACTTCTCATTGATTATATGACCAACTGGTTCATAAGTGTTAGACTGAGATGGCTTTGTGTTGGTATTGGTTGATGTTGACTGGCGTTTTACTGGTTTTCTAACAAGTTGAGCTATGGGTATATCATCATCAGAATCTGAAGATGATGATGAGGATTTTGAAGAAGGTGAAGGAGAGTCACTGGATATCTCATGTACTACAGGTTCTGAGTGTGTGAAAATATTACCTGTTGTAGAAGGTTCTGAACAATCAGCTGACTTCATTTGATCATCATCAGCAATGTCAGAAATTTTGAGAAGTTGTGATGCTTCTGTCATTACCCTCTCTTGAAGTTCAGAAGCGATCTCCATAGCTTTTCCAATAGCTTCTGACACATTAGTAGGAGCTTCACCCTTCTCAGAAACATGAGGAAAGTCCTTGGTCTTCCTTACTGTTGGCTTCCTCTTCTTCTTTGGTACTACAACATCCATGATCAACCTAGAATCCATGTCTTCAATAGCTTCTTCAATTGAAGGTACTGATGAACCACCAATCTTGAGCTAGTCAGCAGCAACTCTTGCCTTCTTAACAGTCTTTTCAACCTCCAGATAATCTTCTGCAGTCATTTTTCTTTTAGACCTTCTGCCTTTTGCTAGAGGCACTGCACCACCATACATTTCCTCTGGTACATCTTCCAATCTGATTCTCTCATTAGTTGCCTCAAAGTGTTCCTTGATATAGTACATCTGCATTTCAAGGGGATCCTTCTTGCAGATGGGTGGAAAGTCCTTCATAAGATCAGACTTAACAAGTGATTCACTCAAATCTGTTTGGAGCTTGGTGACAACAGGGATCAACTTCATATTCTTGAGGGTTTGTGCATTTATGAACTTTCCAGTTTTAGTATCAAGCAGCTCATCTGTGAAGGCTTCAGCACTGCTTAGCTTGTCCAAGACTCCTCCTTGATAGAATATTTCTGACAAGAGTCTTCCATAAGGTACCCAGGTTCTATTCTGCAGCTGACTCTGTTTCAGACACTCTATCAGGTACTTGAACATATATTTTGGCACGTTCACTTTCTCCTTCTTAATGAAGTGCTGGAGAAAGACTTTCTGTGCCAAATTGGGTTTCTCACTTCCACCACATGGAAGTAAGTCCTCATTCTGAATCTTCAGAAGCAGCTTCTTATCCATGCTCAGATCAGCATACTTTTCTGCTTGTGTTGAGTTATACAGAGCCAAGTTTACTTTCTCTTTCCAGAAGCGTTCTTCAGCTGTACTTGAGAGATCAATTCCAGAGTATTTTCCAGAGGCCTCTCTACGGAGTACAGCTTCTATCTGCCATTCTGCAATTCTTACTGGAATACCACAAATACTTGAATTGATTTCAACACCTGTAAATGGCTCAAGTCCCATTACTTCTCTGGTCTTCCCTTCCAGTTCGGGATAAATCAACACCATTTGACTTTCTTCAGTTATAGACGCAGCTTTGTCATAAATCTTAGCTCTCACCCAGAAGTGTCTAACTAATGCTTCGTATGTTGGTCCATTCAACATCTTGAAGTAATGGATAAGTTTCTGCTTTTCATAGTAGCTTCTGATCCAACACTCATGGAAGGCGAGTGATTCAAAATCCACCGGATTTTCTATTTGAACCTGTAGTTCCCATTCTTCCAATTTCATGCTTCTTCCTTTGTAGTCATATTCAGGGACCATCCGTGAAGTAGATACTGAAACTTCTTGTTGCGAGCTTGATGATGCCATTTGATGATGATTGAAGAAGATTTAGAGAATTTTAGGGTTCTAAGGTTTTTGCGCTTACTTCGCAAGAGGTTTGAGAGCAAAATGTGTTTGTTGTGAGTGAGTAGTGTGTGAATTGACAAAGTGTTAAAAGTAAAACGATTGCAATTCAAAAAAGACAAACAAACATAACATTAATGACAAAATTGGGGGCGCGTGAAAAGTACTTTCAAAGCTATTTAATCATCATTGCCCTTTTAGTTATACACCAACACATACAGGCCACGTAAGAAGTTCACAGAGTAACTACCAAGTTAGTGGGCCAGAAGTTACTTTTAAAAAGTAACTCCCAACGTTTCCACTAATTCAACTATTCGAAAGCAATAAATCCAGCTTCTGGACTTCAGATGCTGACGTCATCATCAGAAGCGAGTTTTCCTCAGAACCTCAACAAAGAGCTTCTGATGGACTACTGCTTCTGAACTAACTTCAGAACCTAAAATCCTATTCAGGAGCAAGCAAACTTTAATCAGACACGTAGTGCATGTTCAAATTTTTCTTTATAAAATCAAATCTTTCAACAGTTAAAGGCTTAGTAAATATATCAGCCCATTGATTTTCAGTATCAATGAATTGTATATCTAAAATTCCTTTTTGAACATAATCTCTGATAAAATGGTGTTTGATCTCAATGTGCTTAGCTCTTGAATGCAAAATTGGATTTTTAAACAAACAAATAGCAGCAGTATTATCACAATAAATGGGAATACTGTTAGCAGTTATCTGATAATCTTCCAACTGATGTTTCATCCAAAGTAGTTGTGTACAACAACTTGCAGCTGAAATGTATTCTGCTTCTGCTGTAGACATAGCAATAGTTGTTTGTCTTTTGCTAGCCCAGGATATAAGATTATCACCCAGAAATTGACAATTGCCACTGGTTGACTTTCTTTCAATCCTATCACCAGCATAATCAGCATCACAGAATCCAATCAGCTTATAATCTAAGGATTTCCTATAAAGGAGTCCAAGATTAGTTGTTCCTTTCAAATACCTGAAGATTCTCTTGACAGCAGTCATATGAGATTCTCTAGGATCTGATTGGAATCTTGCACACAAGCATACACTGAATAAAATATCTGGCCTAGATGCAGTAAGGTATAACAAAGAACCAATCATACCTCTATACAGCTTATGATCTACTTTAGCTCCTTCATCTTCTTTGCTTAAGGTGCACGTAGGGTGCATTGGAGTGTTCATCACTTTACAATCTTCAAGTTTGAACTTCTTCAGAAGCTCCTTTATGTACTTTGATTGATGAACATAGACTCCATCTTTGCATTGATTGATTTGAATGCCAAGGAAGAACTTCAGCTCTCCCATCATGCTCATTTCAAATTCATCCTGCATTAACTCAGAAAATTCCTTGCAAAGAGATGCATTAGTAGAACCAAATATTATATCATCAACATATATTTGCACAACAAGAATATCTTTCCCAAGGGTCCTTCTGAAGAGTGTAGTATCAATCTGTCCTCTTTTAAAATCATTCTTGATTAAGAAATTACTTAGTCTATCATACCAAGCTCTGGGAGCTTGTTTCAAGCCATATAGTGATTTCTTCAGTTTAAAAACATGGTCAGGATATTTAATATCCTCAAATCCAGGAGGTTGCTTGACATACACTTCTTCTTCTATGACACCATTTAGAAATGCACTCTTGACATCCATTTGATATAATATTATGCCATGATTAACTGCATAGGAAAGAAGTAACCTGATTGCTTCCAATCTTGCAACTGGAGCAAACGTTTCAGTGTAATCAATGCCTTCTTGTTGACTATACCCTTGTGCAACAAGCCTGGCTTTGTTTCTTGTTACTTCACCTTGCTCATTCAGCTTGTTTCTGAATACCCATTTTGTTCCAATAATGTTCTTGTGCTGAGGTTTGGGTACCAGATCCCACACATCATTTCTTTGAAATTGATTCAACTCTTCTTGCATAGCTAGGATCCATCCATCATCTGAAAGTGCTTCATCAACTGTTGTAGGTTCAATCATTGAGATTAGTCCAATCATTGACTCTACTTGTCTGAAATGTGATCTTGTTCTTCTTGGACTATCTTTGTTTCCAATGATTAGCTCCTCAGGATGTGAAGACTTGTGCTTGAATGTGTTTCTGGGAGGATCTGCTTGATGTGAGCCATCTTGTGCTTCATCAGAAGCAGCTTCATCTTGCGCTTCTGATGTGGGTTCAGCTTCTGGACTATCTTCAGATTCAGCTATCTGATCAGGTTCTGGAGTAACTTCAGGAACCTGTATCTCTGCAAAACTTTCACCTTGCTTTGAAGTTTTATCTTCAAGCTCTTTGTCATCAAATCTAACGTGCATAGATTCTTCAACACAGAGTGTCTCTGAATTATACACTCTGTACGCCTTTGACCTTTCAGAGTAACCTAAGAAGATTCCTCTTTGGGCCTTGGCATCAAATTTCTTTAGGTAGAGCTTGTTGTTCAGAATGTAACATGTACATCCAAATTGATGAAAGTAAGAGATATTGGGTTTTCTTCCTTTAAAAAGTTCATATGTTGTTTTCTCCAAAATAGGTCTAATATAAATCCTGTTTTGAACATAACATGCTGTATTCACTGCTTCTGCCCAAAAATGTTTAGCCAAATTGTTTTCATGGATCATGGTTCTGGCCATTTCTTGTAAAGTTCTATTCTTTCTCTCTACAACCCCATTTTGTTGTGGAGTTCTAGGAGAAGAGAATTCATGAATGATTCCATGTTTTTCACAAAAAGCTTCAAATGGCTCATTTTCAAATTCTCCACCATGATCACTTCTGATTTTCAAAATTTTTGACTCTTTTTCAGTTTGAATTTGTGTGCAGAAGTTACTGAATACCTCATATGCATAATCCTTACTTTTCAGGAATTTCACCCAAATCCATCTGCTGTAATCATCAACAATGACTAATCCATATTTACTTCCATATAAGGATGCAGTACTCACTGGTCCAAATAAATCGATATGGAGTAATTCTAAAGGTCTTGAGGTTGAAACGATGTCTTTGGTTTTAAAAGATGATTTCATAATTTTCCCTCTCTGACATGCATCACAGAGTGCATCTGAATGATAGTCAATGTCTGGTAGCCCTTTCACAAGTTGTAACTTACTAAGCTTAGAGATTAACCTCCAGTTAGCATGTCCGAACCTTCTGTGCCACATCCATTTCTTATCATTCACTGATAGTAGGCAAATCACCATCTGATCAGCCAGTTCAGAAAAAATGATTTTATAGACATTGTCAACTCTCTTTCCCTTGAACACAATGGATTTGTCTTCCTTGTTGATTACTGTACAGTTGGGTTTTTCAAAAAGCACATCATAACCATTATCACAAAATTGACTAATGCTCAAAAGGTTATGTTCAAGACCATCTACCAACCATACATTATTAATTGAGGTAGAGGAATTACCAATAGTTCCTGTACCTATGATCTTGCCTCTCTGGTTTCCTCCAAACTTCACATTTCCTCCCTCTTTCATTGTTAGGCTGAGGAACATGGACTTGTCTCCTGTCATGTGTCTTGAGCAACCGCTGTCTAGGTACCATTATCTTTGCTTTGGCACTGCTCTTAGACATACCTGCATCATTGACATTTTTTGATTTAGGTACCCATTGTCCTATGGGTCCTGGAAGGTTAGTACTTAAGGCTTTACTCTTCACTTCTTGTACCTTGTGCTGTGAGTTGGGTTGCTTCTGATTAACCATCACCTTAGGTTTTGGTACTTCAGAAGCAGTAACTGACTTCTTCTGAAATTTAGACTTCAGAACCCCAGATTTTGGTTTCACCAGACTCTGAGGAATAGGTTCTGATCTTTTCAGGATCCTAACCTTTGAAATCTTGGAATCAGATTTGATCATAGCCTTTGACTTAGAGTTCTTTGGCTTTGAAGTAATCTTAGCCTTAGAACTAGAAGCTTCAGGTTCTGATTGAACAACAGTTTCCAACTCAGCCCCTTCTGGTACAAAGAAGGTTTTCAGACCTTCCTTGATGCATTCACAACAAGATTTTAGATTGGTTTTCTCAAGTTTCACTTCTGGAAAACCAATTCCTCTGCCATTGTTCTTGTAAATGCTATAAATCATAGAAGCTACTCTGCTTCTGTCAATGCCAGCTATAATAACATCTTCAAGAGCAATTTCATGGTTACTTAAAGGTTTTTCATTACACTTTTCTTGTAGTTTCTGACATAAGAACCTGAGCTGATCTTCATATGTTTTACACATGAAGTCAAAGCCCCTAAGTCCTTGTTCAGAAGCTTTCAGATCCAATAGAGTTGATTTTTGCTGTTGTACCAAATCAGCATATTTTTCTTTTAAATCCTTCAACTCATTGGTTCTTACTTCAAAATGTGTAACAAGTTCTTTAAGTGACTCAACAAGTTCATCTCTGGGAATTTTGGAATATACCTCGTTTTCATCTTCTGAGTCTGAATCTGATCCAGCTTCTGAAGTTGCTGTTGCTACCAACCCAACAGCTACCTTTGCATCTTCATCAGCTTCCTCTTTATCAGATCCAGATTCACTACCCAAATCATCCCAGGTTGCCATTAAACTCTGCTTAATCTGCTTCTTGAATTTGCTTGGTTTGAATGTAGACCTCTTTGACTTGTCCTTTGACTTTTCTCTTTGAAGATCAGGGCATTCAGCAATGAAGTGTCCCGGCTTCTTACAGTTGAAGCATCCCTTCTGATCTTCTTTCCTTGAGCTTCTGGAGTTACCCCTTTTGGCGAGAAACTTTCTGTTCTTCTTGGCCAGATATTGAAGTCTGTTTGAGAGCATGGCCATTTCAGCAGCATCTGGTTCAGAATCTGAACTTGACTGTTCTTCCTCTTCAGATTCAACCACTTTGAGAGCTTTTGATGACTTGCCTTTGGATGGAAGAGCTATTGATTTACTCTTCTTAGTAGACTCATGTTCATTAAGACTTAACTCATGAACTTTGAGAGAACTAACAAGATCTTCGACACTTAAAGTGTTTAAATCTTTAGCTTCCTCAATGGCCGTCACTTTTGGTCTCCATCTGGCAGGTAAGCTTCTGAGTATCTTGTTTACATGATCAGAAGCAACATAGCTCTTCTTTAGAATCTGTAGCCCAGAAACTAAGGTTTGAAACCTTGAGTACATTTCCTCAATAGTTTCATCATCCTTCATCTTGAATAACTCATACTGATGTACAAGCAGGAGAGCCTTTGCTTCTTTGACCTTCTTGCTCCCTTCATAATTTGAACAGAGAGAAGCAAACATAGCTTTAGCAGTGGATTTTTCACTCATCTTCATGTATTCTGCTTTGGGTATGGCAGTGACAAGGGCTCCTCTGATAATATGATGCTTCTTGTAGAGTTTCCTCAGTTCTGGTGTATGTTTCTTTCTATCCACAGCAGCTCCTTCTTCATCAAGGACTAAATCACCAACACCATCTTCCAGAATATCCCATAATTCTTCATCTAGGCTCATGATGTAACTGTAAAAGTTGGTCTTCCACCAAGAGAATTCTTCAGCATCTCCATTAAATTTTGGAATCTTTCCAACACTGGATTTCTTACTATCACTATAATCATGTGAGACATTTTTATAGCTAGTATCACCAGAACCAGTAGGAGGAGGAGTAGACATGTTTTTCTCAGATCTTTGACTGTTGCACTGTTAAGTGTTTCACAACAGACCAAGGCTCTAGATACCAATTGAAGGTGAGAAAAACACAAGAAGGGGGGGTTGAATTGTGTTTTGAAAATTCTTCGTTTCTCCTAAAAACTGAACACACTGATCAGAAGCTAAGTGAGACAGCTTCTGAAGTGATAGTCAGAATCTAAATGCAGCGGAATAAAACAGAGAGAGAGAAGAAGAACGACACAAAGCAATTATACTGGTTCCTTCCACAATCCGGAAGTAGTCCAGTCCCCCTTGCACTTCCAAGGAGATTTCACTAAGAGTAATATCTGATTACAATTGCTCAAGCACACAAGCAAGAGACTTCCTTTGCTCAAGCACACAAGCTAGAGACTTCCTTTGCTCAAGAACACAATCAAGAGACTTCCTGCTCAAGCACAACTGCAAGAGACTTCCTAAATAAACAATATTACACAGAAAATTGTTTAAGGTTGAACACTTGATATACAATCAAAGGTGCTCACAATATAAATCAGATACAGACTCAATGGACTTAAGAATTTCTAAGATATGACTTTGAGACATAGAAATTCTAAGTGAATGCAGAACAATTTCAGCAGAGGTTTGGCACTTGTAAAAATGTTGTGAGTCTTTCGTTCAGCGTTCTTGCATTACCAAAACTCTAAGTCTTCACTCCTTTATATAGAGGTGTGAAAGAGACGTTGTGAAATTGCCAGCACACCAAAGAGTCATTGTTGAAGCTTGATCTTTCACCAATGATCTTTTGCCTGATTCGGTTGTTGTCCTATGAAGAACCAATTTGAAATCCATTCCTTATCCAAAGGAACATATATGCAGGTGAAACCGTATTCTGGAGCTGTTTTCTTGTCTTGTAGCGTGGACACAAAACAGAGTAGTGGAGAACGTGGTTGTACAATTCGTACAATAGTACAATGTCAACGCTTTCGTCCAAATTGCAAGCACATGCCTTCAAACACCTTTGAAATGACCGTTGCAATGTTCCACTAATTTTCTGCTGTGTTTTCGAATCCAATAGACAGCTTTTACAATGTAGATTCTTCAATCTTTGAATCTTCTGCAAATCCAGTTGATCTTCAGCTTCTGGTGAAATGACTTCTGATGAGGCAGCTTCTGATGATGCAGCTTCTGATGAAGCAGCTTCTGCAGCTTCTGATGGTGCAGCTTCTTCAGCTTCTGATGGTGCAGCTTCTGATGATACAACTTCTGATAATGTGGCTTCTGGACCTCTTGTCTTCAGGAGCACTATTCTTCAGGAGCGCTTTTACTATCTTCAGGAGCAGCTTGACTTCATGAGCGCTTTGCACTTTCAGGAGCGTATTGCCTTCAGAATCGTCTAAGCTTCATCTTCTTTTGCTCTTTATTTGCTCATTTAGAACCAATTAATGATGTAACTTTTTAACTGTGGTCCTGTACACTTGAACAAATATTAGCTAGTCCAATTTACAATTTTTAATACGTTGTTATCATCAAAACTCTTTAAGGTTCATTGTTAAACACATTTTGTTCCAACAGTTCCAACACAAGAAGACATGGAAAATGATGTCTTTGTTCAAGCCGTTAACCATTCTCAAATTGGTATTGGAGATAGTGCATACCCTTTTTTTGATGTGCAAGCTTATATGGCTGAACATCAAAGGTTGGTAGCTGAACACAAAGAATTGCTTTCCCGGGTTTCAATCCTTGAGGATGATATGAGGATATTAAAAGCCAATAAGGTTCACGGTAAGGAAAATATTTCGATGCCAAGTAGCATGGAAGTAGGAAGTGGGTCAAAACATGTAGGAGTTAAGTGTAGTAAGATTGATGCGGATAATAATGGGTTGAAAAGTGAGGCAGGAAAAGCAGAAGAAAATGATGGGATGAAGTTGGATGATGAAGATGTGGCTGAAGAGGGGAAAAAATGGAAGAAGAAAATGATGATGGGATGAAGTTGGTTGATGAAGATGTGGCTGAAGAAGAAAAAAAAATGGAAGAAGATAAAGATAATGGGATGAAGTTGGATGATGAAGATATGGCTGAAAAGGAAAAAAACGGCAAATAAGGATTAAGTCACATTTGAAAAGGCTGTATTTGTTCTGCACACATGAAAAGGCTAGAGATATGTACGTATATAATTTTTTTAATGTATTTTAACTACATTTTATCATGTCGCGGGTTTTGAATTGAAGCTTTATCATTATCGATTAACATTTAATTTTTCTTTTTTTAGTGTGTTATGTGAGGTAGATGAATTGCGTGTTGCCGGAGAGTTTTTCCAATGCATGAAGGCGAGGAAGTGGGTGAACTCAAATGTTAGTATTTTCTGTTAACCTTTTTTGTTTTAATTTAGATTTTACGATATTGTTTGTTAACCATTACTTACTTTTATTTATGTAATGCCTTAGGTTATTAATATTGCTGCCAGGACTATGATGCATGATGAAGTTTGAAAACATGGTTGTGTGAAACGCTTAATTTTGTCAGATTATTTTTCGGTACGGAATTGTATCAAGTATAAAGTCAAACAACCGTGATGTGTATTCAACCTTTATTATCCCATGCCTAACATTAACTATAATTGCAGTTTGAGGTGGTTGATGATTTAAAGGCACATCCCGAAGGACGTAAACTCCAATGGACTGAGCGGAAATTCAAGACATATATGCCTCGTTGGACCAAGACACTTGAGGCGTTGTGGTTATCTGAGTTAGTAAGTTTATTTTTTAACTTAAGTCATCATTATGCTGTTGTAGGTGTAGATGAGAGGTGATGAATTTGTCTTTCATAGTATATGTTTTTCATCTCTCTCATGTAATTGTATTGTTTGTTGTCGTTCTTCTACCTCAGCAACAAACATATCATGTGTGTGCATGGTCTTGAGCTGGAGCATGTGTTTGATTTCTGATTGCTTTTTTTTGTCTACAATGTTGATGAGTGGGTAATACATTTGTGCTCTAATTTAGTGAAAAATTGTGGCTTCATCACTGACTGTTTTCTTTCATTAGAGTATTGCAATGTTGTGTAGCATTGCAACATATTTGAATTGACAGAACAAGGAGTTTACTTATTTATTTTGGTCACATGAGCATTTTCAGCTATTTTTTCAAATTCAAATATAGAGAATCATGCTCGACTCTACCTAAAATTCCCTTTAGGCAGTGGATTTGGCAGTGAGGTTTTGTCTATATGGGTTTGTGTTGTATTAGTTCGGGGGGGGGGGGGGGGGGGGTTGGTTTTGTGTGGTTTTTTGTGTGGGGTTTCCGCTTATATTTGGTGCCTATTGTAACTTCTAATTTTGCGAGTTTTGTTTTCACCTTGCGACAACTCTGCCTAATAAATAAGATGTCAATGAAACAAAAAAATATTATGTGTGACGAATTTGTTTTATGCAACGTGGTTGAGTAAATTTTATCATTAAAATTAGGTATTTGCACCAACCCAGTTCGAAGACCACTGGACATGTTATGTGTTGGACCATAGGAAGTGGACAATGTATGTGCTGGACTCGTTATACAATGAAAGAAATGGCTCAAGGCAGCGTTTGGATAATGCGATGGTATATGTAACTCTGAAATAAATTGTTTTGGTTAATTTAGTGGTTTTGGTATATGTAATTTAGTTGTTAGTTGTTAGTGTAATTTAGTTGTGCTGGACCAATTTTGAAGACATGAAAAAAATATGGTTACACCTTTGACAGATTACGGTTATATTGTTGATTTTCCTGCTTAATTTGTTATACATGTATGGATGAGGACCAATTTTGAAGACAGGAAAAAAATATGGTTACACGTTTGACAGCTTACGGTTATATTGTTGATTTTTCTGGTTAATTTGTTATGCATGTATGGTTGACAAATTCTCTGTAAGGTAATCACATAGTTGCCTGCATATATTTGCACCTTTGAATTTTCTATAACATCATGTATAGATGTCGCAAATGGAATATAGAATACCTTGTATTAATAAAACAAAATAACTAATAAACATACACACATTTACATAACTCCAACAATGATCCAAAATAGTAGTACAACATAAAATGTTACCAACATACACACATTTAGATAATTCCAACATTGTGGTCACACAAACAAGAATGGAATCATAGAGTAATATTTTATATAAGTGCAAAAGTTTTAACAAACATAACGTCAGTCATAAATTTGAAAAAGTTATTCCTCATCAGTATTTGATAAATACTCATCTGTGGATAAGATGACCTCTTCCTCAACAGCGGAGAGACACTTTCTATTTGCATATCGAAAGCGTTTGCACACTGCGAGCATCCCATATCGTACCCTCCTTATAGCCATAATATTGTTCTCCAATCTTATGCGAAGCAAGGCTTTCTCCATAATGTCGAACTGAGGGGGGTGATGTTGCCACATCTGAATTGCAAGCAAATCAGGAATTGGTGCCTCTAACTCGTTAAGATCGGCCTGAAGATTAGTAGACTCTTTTGATCGAAGTCTGCATTCCTTTCTAATTGCTTTCTTTGCTAAAATTCGGTTATCTTGGTTCTCGTAGCACCATTCTAGATCGCGAAGAAGGTATCTATAGTCTCTCATTGTGGTAAAATGAATAAACTACTAATAGAGAGCATTAAACTGATATTGGTGAAGTATGAGATCACATGAGATTATAATGTGGACCAATAGTGGCAAACTCACACATGCTCATGCTGAGGCAAGGGGTGGATCTAGACATTTGATACAAGTGGACCCAAGAAAGTCCATCAATGTATCAAAATTTTAAATTGTGTCTGATTGTATACTTCGTAAATCAAAATAGTCCCTAACATTGAAATATTTTATTAATATTGTTATATTTGCCCTTCAATATATTTACTTATTGTCACTTCAGGGAATATTATGGCTAACAAAGTACAAAATCAGGGACTACTTTAGTATTTTAATACATTGAGGGAGTTTTATGACTATTTATTACATTTTCAGGGACCAAAATGGCTATTAATACTGTCACTCATGTTCATTATTCAATGTTTATAGGTACTGTGATATATTCCTTACTATCCTTTTATAGAGGTGTTGTGATATATTCCTTACTATCCTTTTACAGATAGATAGCATGTGAACAAATAGTGGCAATAATGCAAAATAATACAACAAAGTAAAAGAGGCCCCCCTTGATAATACAATAGCAGTGCTTCTCCAATTTTTTCCTCTTATTTCACATCTCATACAGTCAAGTGCACTCTTTATCTGTTTATTTTAATACATTGAGGGAGTTTTATGACTATTTATTACATATTCAGGGACCAAAATGGCTATTAATACTGTCACTCATGTTCATTATTCAATGTTTATAGGTACTGTGATATATTCCTTACTATCCTTTTACAGAGGTGCTGTGAGATATTCCTTACTATCCTTTTACAGATAGATAGCATGTGAACAAATAGTGGCAATAATACAAAATATACATCAAATTAAAAGAGGCCCCCCTTGATAATACAATAGCAGTGCTTCACCAATTTTTTCCTCATATTTCACATCTCATACAGTCAAGTGCACTCATTATCCTGTTAATTTTCCAAGAGTCCTTCCAAAGATTTACATTATTCCACATCAAACTCATGCTAATGAGTCAAGATTCTCATGATTCCATTCAACGAGATCACGTGGTTATATATTGTAGGTATAATCCTTACTTAATTTTAATTGCATTTTAGGGATTTGCTAAAATTATTTACATTTTTTTAATGAAATTTTGATTTTGATTAAAACTTAAAAAAACTAAATGTTTCAAAATCAAACTGATCATGATTATTTATTTCAACGACACCGACTATAATACAATATAACAAAAAAAAAATCTAAATTCTTTTTTTAATGACACCAACAACAATTTTATTATAGAAAAAGTTGTTTAAAGGTATAAACACACTCAGCTAGTTTGTTACATTTGTTTAATGATAAGGAAAAAAAATATATATAGTACAAATTAAGTAAGGACTAAATTTAGAAAATCCTAAATATATAGGAACCAAAAACATATTTAACCCTAAATTCAATACGAGACTACACAACTGGACTCTTAGCATCTACCAAGATTCCCTGGATTGCCTCAATTGTAGCAATTGCACAGATAGCATGTGTATAAACAGTGAACAGGAAATTAATTTAAATGAAAAAGTTAGTCAAAGAAAGAAAATTATCCATCCTATGACTCATGCTATAAGTACCATACACTTGTGCTATAATGGAGTTTAGTTTTCATTTTTGATACGATGGAGGAAGATTGGGTTGGAATTGAATGGGAGTTTCATGCTTTCTCTGGGATTAAAGGAACAATGTACACTCCAGCAGAAATGGTAGAATATATGGGTCGAGTGTTGGCATTGGAGCGAAATATGTTTCGATATTGTCTGTGCCCACAAGAATGATTCTCACTCGCAAACATGAATGAATATCGTAGAGAATGGGAATACCGCATGGAAGAGTCTGCACGTCTTAGGCAATCTTTACGTCAAGAAGCCCAAAGAAGACCAAAACAACGTTCATCAGAAATCCCAAGAGACAGTAATGAGTCGCTCGAACTGGCCATTAACATGATACACAACGAGAACAATCAGATGCAAATTCGTCTCAACAGATGTCTAAATTCAAGGGAAGTTGAATTACGTAGAATAGAGCATCTCCGTCAATACTGGACAGATGGTGATTTATCCGATGAGTAATAATTTATAATTATGCTTCTCAATGTTATGACTGTCTCCATCTATTGTTAGGACTATCTGCATTAAACCATATGTATAATACCATTTCAACTATCCATCTATATAACTGTTGTACCTTGGTTTTTATATTTCCCCAACCATCCATTTATACCATTGTAAGTGTCGTTAATATTACTAAACATTTCTGTTATATTTCGTGATCAATTTATGAAAACAATAGTGGTCATGTTTTTACAAAAATGTGGTCATACAGACCATATATTTGGCTAGTTTATATTTCCCAGGTGTAAATAATATCGTTTTAGGCGGATCGAACGCATAATCTAATTTGATCACTGCACTAAAAGCCTTTCCAAACATAAATAACTTGTTTTACAATCAGCGTGTTTATCACGCCTAAAGACGGATAAGTTCTAAATTATGAAAAAATAGTGGTCACGCATGTGTAAAAATGAGGTCATACATACCATATATTTGGCTATTAACATATATTATGAATATATGTTATAATGAAGTTATATTGATTGAATTTATAATTTATTTTCGAATTTTATAAATTTTTTAGGGTTTGTTTAGGATTTTTAGGGTTTATTTCATTGATTATTTTTAATTTCTATGTGTGTAGATTTGAAACAATGGCCGAATGGATTGACGTTTACTTGGGTGGAGTTAAAGAAGGACGAAAACGTGACGACCATGTTTTGGGAGCACACCAAGTTCCAGTGGATTGATATGCAGGTGACGTTGCTGAGATCAACTGAAGATATCATCAACGGCTTGATTATGCCAGAAGATTGTCATTAGTTAGGGTAAGGTGTATTCCAACTACAACAATTGTGTTACTCTGAAATGGGGTAATTAAAACTTGCAAAACGGCGAGGATTCAAGCATTTCGCTCGATGTTCATGTTTTCCGTTTGAAAAGATTAAATTCTTGTCAGGATGGTTTATATGAAGGTATTAAGTGTCAAGGAATGGACCTCATTTCGGTGGCACTTGAATACCTTCATCTAGATCAAGCCTAACAAGAATTTATTCTTTTCAAAGGAAAGCATGAACACTGAGCGAAATGCTTGAGTCCTTGCCGATTTGCCAGTTTGAATTTACCTCATTTCAGAGGTAAGACAATTGTTGTAATTGGAATGCACATTCCAACTACAACAATTGTCTTCCTCTGAATGGGGTAATTCAAACTCGTTAAACGGCAGGACTCCAACATTCGACCGACATTCCTATTGTTCCTTTCAAAAGATTAAATTCTTGTTAGGCTGGTTTAAATGAAGGTATTGAACTGTCAATGACAGGACCTCATTCTTTTGACACTTCAATACCGTCATTTAAACCAAACCTAACAACAATTTAATCTTTTGAATGGAACTATGGGAATGCCGGTCGGATGTTGGAGTCCTGCTGCTTAGCGAGTTTGAATTTACCCCATTCAGGGGTAACATAATTGTTGTAATTTGAAGGTGCAACCCAAATGTAATATAATGTAATGCAATGTACCTTTTTATTTGAATTTATTCAATAACGAATTTTAGGCGAATCGAACGCGTAATCTCATTTGATCACTGCACTAAAAGCCAATCCAAACATAAATAACTTGTGTTACAATCAGCAAGTTTATCACGCCTAAAGACGAAAAAGTTCTAAATTATGAAAAAATAGTGGTAACGCATTTGTAAAATTGTGGTTATACAGACTATATATTTGGCTAGTTTTTCTTTCCGACGTGTAAATAATATCGTTTTAGGCGAGTCGAACGTATAATCTCATTTGAGCACTGCACTAAAATCCTTTCCAAACATAAATAACTTTTTTTTACAATCAGCGAGTTTATCACGCCTAAAGACGGACACGTTCTAAATTATGAAAAATAATGGTCACGCATTTGTAAAATTGTGGTTATACAGACTATATATTTGGCTTGTTTTTCTCTCCGACGTGTAAATAATATCGTTTTACGCGAGTCGAACGCATAATCTCATTTCATCACTGCACTAAAAGCCTTTCCAAACATAAATAACTTGTTTTACAATCAGCGAGTTTATCACGCCTAAAGACGGATGTCATAGCCCAATTTTTGACCTAAGGATCGTACATTCATACACCGACACGCGCCCTTTGGCCCTGATTAAGTCTTTGACTTTTCGGTGGAAAATTCGACAGAGAGGTATTTTAAAATACCTCATATATTGTCTGAGTCGGGCCCTCTTCTCTCAATTTTTTATTTAATTTAATTTTTGTTTCCATCTTTTATTTAAATTCTATTTTAATTAATTAAACTATAATTCTATTTTTTATTTTATTCAATTCCTTTTTTTATTATTAAGTCACTTTCTTCCCTTTTGTTTTCTTTTGCGTCCAAGTTCATTTTTCTTTATTATTATTTATTTTTTTTACTTATTCAAGTCCACAAAAATCCAAAAAAATCATCAAAGTCCAATCTGTCCCATGAAAACAGCCTGTACGCGTTTCCCATTCCAATCCAGTTCAGTCCACCCTCATCTGCAACATAAACTCAGGAACAGATGCAGTTCATTCTCCCCCAAGCCAAGGCATTCAGTTGCTTTTGGAACCCTAATGCTAACACTATAAATAGAGTCTGCAGAATCACACAAAGGGGGCCAATTTGAACGCACAATCACGGCCGATTTTCAACACCAAAGCAATCTGCAAAAATCGTACCACAGTAACAGAGTCTCAAACTCAAACCAACAGTGTCCCAACATAAACCATTATCACACCATAACACAAACTGAGCTTCAATCCTATCAACGCAACCATTGCAATCGGCCGTTCCATCAAAATACAACCAAAACATATCATACAGTCAAGAACCGAATCTCATCAAAGAACAATCCAACCAACACTACCAATCGAACCAAAAACGCACACAAACTCATAAATCCAGTAACTAAACTCAAGCCAGACGAGCAAGAGGAAAAGATCGGTGCACATACAAGTCTCAGTGGCCTGAACCCGTCGCAACAGAACAACCACGAAGGACCGTCGACAACAAATCGACCCAAAAGGAACTGGAATAAAGTGGAGAGAAAGAAAAGGTATAACAAAAAAACTTCTCTTGTAGATTTAGGTCTGTATATACTTGTTTTGAAAATTGTGAATTTGGATTTAAAAAAAGAAATAGAAGGAGGGAGTGTAAATCGAATTTGCAAAAAAGAAAATATAAATTTAGGGTTCCGGCGCGGTGGTGCCGCCGCACCGGCCGGCCAACCACCGCCGGAACCCCTTACCTGCCGCCGTCTTTCCCATCGGAGAAGATGAACACCATGTGTGTTCTTGAGTGACTGTAGAGAGAGAACCGATAGAAGGAAAGAATAGAAGAGAGAGAAATTTTTGTTGAAATGAAAGATTTCTATGCCTACAGCCTATATATATGCTACTCACGACCCAGACCCATTCCAAAACCGACCCATCACTTGACCCACAACCCATTTCGATTCTGTTGGCCCATTTCACCATCTGTTTGCTTTCTGCACACACATGCGTGCTCGTTGCACCCCCTGCATTCATTTGTCTCTGTTTGTTTCATCAGGTCTTTCGCACGTTTTCTTTCATTTTGATTACGTTTTATTTACTGCATCTCATACTGTTTTAGCTTGCTTTTAAATTTTTTTTTTATTGCTAAGTTTTTTTTATTTTTATCGCTAGTTTGTATAAATTAGGCTTAAAATGTAATTCATTCATGCATTTTCTAGGTTAGTTTGATCATTTTGCATTTTAATTTATTACCTCATTTATTTTACAGCAAGGATCCTAGAATGTAATTATAGGCTTAATGTAAATCGTGCATATTTATTTTTCTGTCATTTACTTTCCGCAGACCTTAGAATGTATTAATAGGTTTTTTGTAATAGCTTAGGTGCATGTGTGCGTGCGTGTGTGTATGCCTTTATTTTTATGCTCGTAGTTTTAGGTTAAAAGGTTTTTATGGTGATCCAACGTCACCACAAAATACCTACGCTTTACTTCCTTGCTCCGTTAGTTTTATTTTTTTAGTTTAGTCATCATTCAAAAACAACAAAAACATGCAAATAGTGTCAAAAATCACAAAAATATTTTTTTAAATAAACCTTGATCTTAAATCAAGGGAGCGTCTTTTTTTATTTTCTTTTCTTAATCAAATATCAATCAACTTGATTAATGATTTCCGTTGCCATCTTCTAGAATAAACTGAATATACTATTTGTTCTCATGTGATTGAAAAGTTAAACATTTTGATTTTTTCCTCTGCCGCCGCTCCTATACCGTCATCTCTCCAAACTCAACCTTTTTCCTCTGCCGCCGTTCCTATCCCTTCAAATTCAATTTCAATCTTCTCCGATGTAGCCTATATGTATGATGGTGCGACGAGCTTCACCCTCCGCACCACCGGTGTCCCTCTCCGTCCGGCGATGTCCAGATGAGGAGATTTAAAATCGTCGTCGTCGGAATGAGTTTTCCACGCTGCCGTCGTTCTGCTTGTTTTGACAGCGACCTTCTTTCTTGTTCAGTTCATAGTTTCTGAGCTTCAAAGGTGGGTTTGTTGTATGCCATTATGTAATGGGTCGACCCTTGCTACAGTGTTGTCTGTGGCGGCGGTCGTCCTACTGTTTTCTTATCAGGTGTGTCATCGATTCGTGGTGGGCGTTCCAATGTTTTGACTCTTTGATCATTGTCCAGATTTGTTGAGATCTGCAGGTGTCAAGGTTAAGGTTTGCCTCCAAACTGCTGCCGCCTTAATATCCGTATCAATTTTCGTGATTGATTTCGGACTGATTTGAAATCCTCATCATTCTATATGTCTGATGTTGGACTCATGGTCTCGAAAGAGACATGTAGAGCTTGTTGCTATTTTTTGCAGGGAGTTTATGGTTCTTGAATTGCCTCTGTGTTGGCAGACAATTCATACGCCAGTTGAAGATTCACCATTCATTTTTGATTGATTTGGACTGAGAGGCTCGAAAGGGTCGTTTAGCTTGCTGCCATTGTTGCAGGGAGTTGATGGTACATGAGCTGCCTCAGTGTTGACCGAGGGTTCAATCACCGCATAGAAAACCTTTAATTAGTTTTATGATTAATTAGAGGCTGATACACTTATACACTTGTGTGTTGTTTTAATCTTTGTATCACCCGTTTGGGTCGATCTACACTCTTGTGTGATTTTACTGGGTTAGGTTTATGTCCCCCCAGTTTTTATGTATTTTTTTCCTTTTTTTTTAATAATATTTATGAGCATTTGACAAAGATTAGAGTAGGGTACAAACTTAGTTGGGAACCTCTCTATTTGATGTCGTTTTGCTCTTGCCTTATAAAAAAAAATATCAATCAACTTAATTTTATTTTTAGTCCATTTTTTTAATATTAAAAAACACAAACAAATACTCATTTGCCACTTGGCTTTCTTTCATTTTCAAATCTTTTCAAAAACATTAAATAACACTCAACCAATCAAACGTCAGTTTTTACCACGAACGACGTGATTTTGATCCCTCACGGGTACGTAGGCAAGGGACTTGTCCTTCCAAATCAATAAAATGTAGACAAACTAGGTCTCCTTTCTTATATCATTTCAAACTCCTTTTTTTGAAAAAACAAGCAAGTTATAGCACACTAATTAAATAAAACCAAGAGGTTCCCGTAGAGTACTACGGACATAAAGGGTGCTAACACCTTCCCTTTATGTAACTAACCCTCGAACCCTAAATCTTTTCAATATGGGGTGTTTGAACTTTTTTCCCCTTTTCTTAAAAAAAATTAATGTTCAGTCGTGAAATCAAAAGTGAGTCAAAAGCTAATCAAATAGCCTTGATCTCCGAAAAATGACGCGACAGAAATGGCGACTTCACTGGGACCCCCCTAAGAGGGTTGAGCCTAACTTAGTCTTATTCAATTTTTGTGCTATAACTTGCTTAAAAAAATCAAAAAAATAAAAGATGGAAATTCGTGTATATATTTGTTCTTCCTTCTCCTTTCTCCTTTCTTAAACGTGAGTGGTGAGATAAGTCCAACATCCGAACTTGAGGGAAACATAAGATAGGATGGTGGTATAATCAAAGTCCCATACCGAGAGTAAGTTTCGGGATATGGCACATGTGATAACCCCACTCAACGGAGGTCTCTTGGAAGTAATTTATGTCGACATGAGTAGTCGTGATTGGCATTGCTATTTTCAAGTGACTGTTAATGTTGAGGACCTTTAGTTACCTTTAACCCATCTTGGCCTTTTAGGACGTAGTGCGGTGGCTAATCAACAGTAGTCTTGAGTTGGTTGATACGCGATACTACACTCAGACGAGACTTTCTTACGAACGTTGTTGGACCGGAAGTAGTTTCGCAACCCGATAATGTTCGGAAGTGGTTGACAACTCTGGGAACTTGGTAGAACCCGTGATACAGGTAGATATGAAACCATAGTCCTTACCAAATGGCGTTGTTACCCTTGGCTCCAACATTATGGACTTAACCTCACCATGCATGCATTCATTCATAAAAAAACTTTTTTCTCATCAAAACAACGGAGGACCTAAATAAGTTCTTGTAAACATCAGAGGTGTGGACCTTATAAGGAGGGACACCAAGGAATACAATTTCAAAAGTGTTAAACTGGACCTCGGCTTTGTTGGGGACTTTGTCTTTGGCTTTGCTTTTTCTTAAGAGAACTGTTTGTAATATCTCAAATTATCTAATGAAACAGTGTTCCTTATGATGTTTACAATTACTTTGACGAGTCCTTCGATAAAATAAAAAATGTGTGTCTATTTTTGCATAACATCATGCATCATCGTGCATTTCATAGTCTCAATTCCGAGTCTCACAAATTTTTCTTTTCCACAAAAGGTCAACCAACCTCAAAAGTGTCATGGCGTCCTCGTCCGAAACCAACTCGCATTTACAACACTCGAGCAATCATAAAGAGAAGATGGAGTTTCTCGAGCAAGAAAATCAATTGCTCCGTGAAGAAATGGCTGCCATGCAGACTAAAATGGACGAAATGACTGAACTGATGAAGACACTGACGGTTGCCCAAGAACCTCCACCTCCTCCTCCTCCTATCAGGACTCAAGCCGAAACTGTTTCTACTGGCCCTGAATGGATGTTTTGTGCCGATACTCCGGAGTACTCTGCTCCACAACGTTTCGTGCCCTGGTTCCTGCCTCTTACTGCTGGCGAGATACTCTGTCCCATTGCTTGTAAAGCTCAGATGCCTACCCATCAATATGTAGCTCATGTTCCTCCACCTTCTACGAGAGCTCCTTCAGTCGCTATGACCTATTCAGCACCTGTGATACATACTATCCCACAAGAAGAGGAACCCATCTTCCATTCTGGGAGTGTGGGGGCCTATGACAGGGTTGTTGACCTACAAGAGAAGTATGATGAGATGCAACGAGATGTGAGAGCCCTCCGTGGGAAGAAAGTGTTTGGAAAACTGCTTACGATCTCTGCTTGGTGCCAGACGTCCAGATACCCCACAAGTTCAAGGTCCCAGATTTTGAGAAGTATAAAGGGAACTCCTGCCCAGAGGAATATCTGACAATGTATGTGAGAAAGATGTCTGCCTATGCCAAGGATGATCCAGTCCTTATCTATTTCTTTCAAGAGAGTTTGGCTAGTCCTGCCTCGAAGTGGTACATGAATCTAGACAAAACAAGGATCCGAACTTTCCATGATCTATGTGAAGCTTTAATGGAGCAATACAGTTACAATGTGGATATGGCTCCAGACCGAAGCGATCTTCAGGCTATGACTCAGGGAGACAAGGAAACATTCAGGGAATATGCCCAGCGATGGAGAGATACCGCTGCTCAGGTCAGCCCGCGTATAGAAGAGAAGGAGATGACCAAACTTTTCCTAAAGACTCTCAATCAGTTCTACTACAAAAAGATGGTCGGAAGTGCGCCTAAGAACTTTGCAGAGATGGTTGGTATGGGTGTGCAGTTGGAAGAAGGAGTCCGAGAAGGACGATTGGTCAACGAAAGTATCCCCGCTGGCAGTTCAAAAAAGAAAGACCAGGAAGTGAATATGGTGAAAGGTCAGCCTCGACGACAGGCTCATCCGCAATTCAATCCACATCACCAGGCTCAGAAAACACCGCAGTATGATCCAATTCCTATGAAATATGCGGAGTTGCTTCCCTCTTTGCTTGAGAGGAACCTGGTCCAGACCAGACCACCTCCGCCGATACCCAAGAAATTGTCGGCTAGGTGGAGGCCTGACCTTTTTTGTACCTTCCATCGAGGGGCACAAGGTCATGACGTTGAGCACTGTTTCTCCTTGAAGATTGAAGTCCAGAAGCTGATCGATGATGATGTCTTGCCTTTCAAGAATTTGAATCCGAGCGTGTAACCGCAATTGGGTCGCTGTCAATGTTCTTTCTACTACTCATCTGCTCATTTAATATGTTTGTTGTTTGTCTTTCAAAAAATATCCTTTCGTCCTGCCCGGGACGAAAGTGAATTTGTTTAGGGCTTTTTGCTTTAAGTATTGTCGTCATTAATAAAAAGGTCGTTTTGATCCCGACTTTGTTTTTTATTTTTGTGCTTATTCTGGAAAAATGGTAATACAAAAAACCAAAAAATATAATCATTCTCAAATTCATTGCATAATCATAACTTATACTTACTTGTCAAAATCAATAATCAAATCATGCATTAATAAACCCGTTGAATACATTAACCATGTACTCTCTTCCGACTTTGAATTCCCTGTGTCCGAAGCTGAAGAAAGGAAGAATGAAGAGATTCCTGACGAGATCTCTCACATACTGGGGCATCTTAGCCGTCAAAGCTGCAAACAAAATATCAAGAAGATTGTCCAGAAGATGGCATTCATTGACAAAGACTGGCTCGAGGTGGTACCATTTGCTTTGCTCAGATGTCGTACTTCAGTACACATTTCAACCGGGGCAACCCCCCTCCTTCCCCAATATGCAACATGGAGGTCGTGCTTCCTAATAGGAGTTCTGCTAAAGTCCAAGCTTGATCGAGTTTAAACGCATGACGACCTTGTACAGATATATCAAAAGAGGTTTGAAACGAGCTTCTAATAAAAGGGTTCATCCCCATGAATTTCAAGAATGGAACTTTGTACTACTTTCCAGCCAGACTCCAGGGGCAAGTGGACGCCTAACTATGAAGGCCCATGTGCAATGAATCTTGTGACTATGGATGGTGACAAACTCACACGTCCCATGAATACCGATGCAGTCATGAAATACTCTGTCAAAGAATAAAAGCTCGATAAGTAGCAAATCATAAAAAGCGGCTTAGGCAAAAATGAGCGTCTCGGTGGACTAAAAACCCGAAATGGCGGTCCAGGCAAAAATTTGAGACAAAAACAAAACATGATGATGATTATCCTGATAGATTGAAAATCCCAAAAGGGCGATCTATGCAAAAGTTAAGGATAAAAAGACAAAGTAACTGCATCAGTCAGCACCATCCACTTGGGACATACCTGCTATCAAAGAACCTTCGATTCGAAGCATCTGTAGATTAAAGACTCGGAACCGGGGCATTCAAAGTTGTCAGGGAGTATAACAGTTATTGTGTTCGATGTACCCTTTCCATTATATTTACCATTTTTTTCAAAATTTTCAAAGATCCGTGGAGCCATGCCATTGGTAGGCCACCACTCAGTTCATCAAATTTGAGCCTGTGCCATTTATTTGGAACTCTCATTTATTCTATTTGCGAAATTTCTTCTATTTTTGATGGCAATACTTGAAGCAAAAATTTTCAAAATACGAAACTTTTTTTTTACATCTTTTGAAAAGTGTGAACAACAAACACACTCTCTTTGAACTCGTGAGTAGTTGAAACATACATCAGCATCCGTCTCGAGAACGGTTACATTCCGGAAGAGAAACATAACTAAGCATTGTGGGGGGGACCTCTGCTTTGAGCAAGATGCTGTCACAGTCCAAAATTACAAAAAAAATACAAAAATAAAAGCTCGCTAAGTTGAAAACCCGAAAGGGCGGCTTAGGCAATAGAGAGCGTCCCGGTGGACTGAAAACCCGAAAGGGAGGTCCAGGCAAATATTAGGGACACAAAAAAGGAATATACTCCCGGTGGACTGAAAACCCGAAAGGGCGGTCCAGGCAAAAGTTAGGGATTTTCAAAACAAAAATATATACAAAAAAAACATGACTGTTGACGAGTACTAGTGGAAAGACACTCTACGCTGGTTTACAAATGGCGACTTCTTCCAGATTTTTGATCAACAATGGACTTTATCCCCAGGAGCATCAGTTGCTACCTTCTGCCAGGCTTCACCCCGTCAACGGCTCGATTTTGTTCACAGTAATATCATCTCCAAGGAAGTTTGCCGAGTGTTTGTACTGCGATGTCAGTCCGTCTCCCATCTTACCTGTCCTGTCTTGTTTCATCGAGTTACCTGTCTTGTCTCGTCTCATCGGGTTCATCCGTCACATACAATATATACAGTCATACAAGTTACGTTCATACATTCATTCATTCATACATTAATACTTTCACATTCATTCATTCATACATTCATACATTCATGCATTATTACTTTCATTCATACATATCATACACAACATCATTCATACATAGTCGCATTGATCACATAGAAGTTTATTCTCTCTTTTCGGTCCGGTCCTCACTTATCGTTGTGCCAAGCAGCAAGTTCTGTAAATAAACAGTTGGCAAACTATTCTTTTATTTCAGAGGTGTCATCCCCAGCGTTAGCTGTTCTAGTGATGTCACCGATCTATTTCAATTTCAATTTCAATTTCAATTTCAGAGGTGTCATCCCTGTTGGAACAAAATATGTTTAACAATGAACCTTAAAGAATTTTGATGATAACAAGGTATTAAAAATTGTAAATTGGACTAGCTAATATTTGTTCAAGTGTACAGGACCATAATTAAAAAGGTACATCATCATTGGTTCTGAATGAGCAAATATAGAGCAAAGGAAACAACATAATTGAAGCTTGGACGCTCCTGAAGGCAACGTGCTCCTGAAGTTAAGTCGCTTCTGAAGTAAGAATAGTGCTCCTGAAGACAAGAGGTCCAGAAGTCATATCATCAGAATCTGCATCATCAGAAGCTGCAGAAGTCATATCATCAGAAGCTGCATCATCAGAAGCTGCCTCATCAGAAGCTATTTCACCAGAAGCTGAATATCAACTGGATTTGCAAAGATTCAAGAATTGAAGAATTATCACTGCAAAAGCTGTCTATTGGATTCGAAAATGCTACAAAGGATTAGTGGAATTTTACAACGGTCATTTCAAAGGTGTTTGAAGGCATGTGCTTGCAATTTGGACGAAAGCGTTGACATTTGTAAGAATTGTACAACCACGTTCTCCACTACTCTGTTTTGTGTCCACGCTACAAGACAAGAAAACAGCTCCAGAATACGGCTTCGCCTGCATAGATGTTCCTTTGGATAAAGAATGGATTTCAAATTAGTTCTTCATAGGACAACAACCAAATCAGGCAAAAGATCAAAGGTGAAAGATCAAGCTTCAACAACGACTCTTTGGGTGCTGGCAATTTCACAACGTCTCTTTCACACCTCTATATAAAGGAGTGAAGATCTAGAGATTTTGGTAATGCTGAACAACAGACTCTCAATACTTTTACAAGTGCCAAATCTCTGCTGAAATTGTTCTGCATTCACTTAGAATTTCTGTGTCTCAAAGTCATATTTTAGAAATTCTTAAGTCCATTGAGTCTGTATCTGATTAGTATTGTGAGCACCTCTGATTGTATATCAAGTGTTCAACCTTAAACAATTTTCTGTGTAATTTTGTTTAGTTAGGAAGTCTCTTGCAGTTGTGCTTGAGCAGGAAGTCTCTAGCTTGTGTGCTTGAGCAAAGGAAGTCTCTTGCTTGTGTGCTTGAGCAATTGTAATCAGATATTACTCTTAGTGAAATCTCCTTGGAAGTGCAAGGGGGACTGGACTACTTCCGGTTTGTGGAAGGAACCAATATAATTGCTTTGTGTTGTTCTTCTTCTCTCTCTCTCTGTTTTATTCCGCTGCATTTAGATTCTGATTATCACTTCAGAAGCTGTATCACTTAGCTTCTGATCAGTGTGTTCAGTTTTTAGGAGAAACGAAGAATTTTTCAAAACACAATTCAACCCCCCCCCCTTCTTGTGTTTTTTTCTCACCTTCAATTGGTATCTAGAGCCTTGGTCTGTTGTGTAACACTTAACCGTGCAACAGTCAAAGATCTGAGAAAAACATGTCTACTCCTCCTCCTAATGGTTCTGGTGATACTAGCTATAAACATGTCTCACATGATTATAGTGATAGTAAGAAATCTAGTGTTGGAAAGATTCCAAAATTCAATGGAGATGCTGAAGAGTTCTCTTGGTGGAAGACCAACTTTTACAGTTACATCATGAGCCTAGATGAAGAATTATGGGATATTCTGGAAGATGGTGTTGGTGATTTAGTCCTTGATGAAGAAGGAGCTGTTGTGGATAGAAAGAAACATACTCCAGAACTGAGGAAACTCTACAAGAAGCATCATATTATCAGAGGAGCCCTTGTCACTGCCATACCCAAAGCAGAATACATGAAGATGAGTGACAAATCCACTGCTAAAGCTATGTTTTCTTCTCTCTGTTCAAATTATGAAGGGAGCAAGAAGGTCAAAGAAGCAAAGGCTCTCCTGCTTGTACATCAGTACGAGTTATTCAAGATGAAGGATGATGAAACTATTGAGGAGATGTACTCAAGGTTTCAAACCTTAGTTTCTGGGCTACAGATTCTAAAGAAGAGCTATGTTGCTTCTGATCATGTAAGCAAGATACTCAGAAGCTTACCTGCCAGATGGAGACCAAAGGTGACTGCCATTGAGGAAGCTAAAGATTTAAACAGTTTAAGTGTCGAAGATCTTGTTAGTTCTCTCAAAGTTCATGAGTTAAGTCTTAATGAACATGAGTCTACTAAGAAGAGTAAATCAATAGCTCTTCCATCCAAAGGCAAGTCATCAAAAGCTCTCAAAGTGGTTGAATCTGAAGAGGAAGAACAGTCAAGTTCAGATTCTGAACCAGATGCTGCTGAAATGGCCATGCTCTCAAACAGACTTCAATATCTGGCCAAGAAGAACAGAAAGTTTCTCTCCAGAAGGGGTAACTCCAGAAGCTCAAAGAAAGAAGATCAGAAGGGATGCTTCAACTGTAAGAAGCCGGGACACTTCATTGCTGAATGCCCTGATCTTCAAAGAGAAAAGTCAAAGGACAAGTCAAAGAGGTCTACATTCAAACCAAGCAAATTCAAGAAGCAGATTAAGCAGAGTTTAATGGCAACCTGGGATGATTTGGGTAGTGAATCTGGATCTGATAAAGAGGAAGCTGATGAAAATGCAAAGGTAGCTGTTGGGTTGGTAGCAACAGCAACTTCAGAAGCTGGATCAGATTCAGACTCAGAAGATGAAAACGAGGTATATTCCAAAATTCCCAGAGATGAACTTGTTGAGTCACTTAAAGAACTTCTTACACATTTTGAAGTAAGAACCAATGAGTTGAAGGATTTAAAAGAAAAATATGCTGAGTTGGTACAACAGCAAAAATCAACTCTATTGGATCTGAAAGCTTCTGAACAAGGACTTAGGGGCTTTGACTTCATGTGTAAAACATATGAAGATCAGCGCAGGTTCTTATGTCAGAAGCTACAAGAAAAGTGTAATGAAAAACCTTTAAGTAACCATGAAATTGCTCTTGAAGATTTTATTATATCTGGCATTGACAGAAGCAGAGTAGCTTCTATGATTTATAGCATTTACAAGAACAATGGCAGAGGAATTGGTTTTCCAGAAGTGAAACTTGAGAAAACCAATCTAAAATCTTGTTGTGAATGCATCAAGGAAGGACTGAAAACCTTCTTTGTACCAGAAGGGGCTGAGTTGGAAACTGTTGTTCAATCAGAACCTGAAGCTTCTAGTTCTAAGGCTAAGATTACTTCAAAGCCAAAGAACTCTAAGTCAAAGGCTATGATCAAATCTGATTCCAAGACTTCAAAGGTTAGGATCCTGAAAAGATCAGAACCTATTCCTCAGAGTCTGGTGAAACCAAAATCTGGGGTTCTGAAGTCTAAGTTTCAGAAGAAGACAGTTACTGCTTCTGAAGTACCAAAACCTAAGGTGATGGTTAATCAGAAGCAACCCAACTCACAGCACAAGGTACAAGAAGTGAAGAGTAAAGCCTTAAGTACTAACCTTCCAGGACCCATAGAACAATGGGTACCTAAATCTAAAAATGTCAATAATGCAGGTATGTCTAAGAGCAGTGCCAAAGCAAAGATCATGGTACCTAGACAGCGGTTGCTCAAGACACATGACAGGAGACAAGTCCATGTTCCTCAGCCTAACAATGAAAGAGGGAGGAAATGTGAAATTTGGAGGCAACCAGTCAGGCAAGATCATAGGTACAGGAACTATTGGTAATTCCTCTACCTCAATTAATAATGTATGGTTGGTAGATGGTCTTGAACATAACCTTTTGAGCATTAGTCAATTCTGTGATAATGGTTATGATGTGCTTTTTGAAAAACCCAACTGTACAGTAATCAACAAGGAAGACAAATTCATTGTGTTCAAAGGAAAGAGAGTTGACAATGTCTATAAAATCAATTTTTCTGAACTGGCTGATCAGAAGGTGTTTTGCCTACTATCAGTGAATGATAAGAAATGGATGTGGCACAGAAGGTTGGGACATGCTAACTGGAGGTTAATCTCTAAGCTTAGTAAGTTACAACTTGTGAAAGGGCTACCAGACATTGACTATCATTCAGATGCACTCTGTGGTGCATGTTAGAGAGGGAAAATTATGAAATCATCTTTTAAAACCAAAGACATTGTTTCAACCTCAAGACCTTCAGAATTACTCCATATTGATTTATTTGGACCAGTGAGTACTGCATCCTTATATGGAAGTAAATATGGATTAGTCATTGTTGATGATTACAGCAGATGGACTTGGGTGAAATTCATAAAGAGTAAAGATGTTGCGTGTGATGTATTCAGTAGCTTCTGCACTCAAATTCAATCTGAAAAAGAATCAAAAATTTTGAAAGTCAGAAGTGATCATGGTGGAGAATTTGAAAATGAGCCATTTGAAGCTTTTTGTGAAAAACATGGAATTTTCCATGAATTCTCTTCTCCTAGAACACCACAACAAAATGGGGTTGTAGAGAGAAAGAATAGAACTTTACAAGAAATGGCCAGAACCATGATTCATGAAAACAATTTACCAAAACATTTTTGGGCAGAAGCAGTGAATACGGCATGCTATGTTCAAAACAGGATCTATATCAGACCTATTTTGGAGAAAACAGCATATGACCTCTTTAAAGGAAGAAAACCCAATATCTCTTACTTTCATCAATTTGGATGTACATGTTACATTCTGAACAACAAGCTCTACCTAAAGAAATTTGATGCCAAGGCCCAAAGAGGAATCTTTTTAGGTTACTCTGAAAGGTCAAAGGCATACAGAGTGAATAATTCAGAAACACTCTGTGTTGAAGAATCTATGCACGTTAAATTTGATGACAAGGAGCTTGAAGATAAAACTTCAAAGCAAGATGAAAGTTTTGCAGAGATACAGGTTCCTGAAGTTACTCCAGAACCTGATCAGATAGCTGAATCTGAAGATAGTCCAGAAGCTGAACCCACATCAGAAGCGCAGGATGAAGCTGCTTCTGATGAAGCACAAGATGGCTCACATCAAGAAGATCCTCCCAGAAACACATTCAAACACAAGTCTTCACATCCTGAGGAGCTAATCATTGGAAACAAAGATAGTCCAAGAAGAACTAGATCACATTTCAAACAAGTAAAGTCAATGATTGGACTAATCTCAATGATTGAACCTACAACAGTTGTTGAAGCACTTTCAGATGATGGATGGATCCTAGCTATGCAAGAAGAGTTGAATCAATTTCAAAGAAATGATGTGTGGGATCTGGTACCCAAACCTCAACACAAGAACATTATTGGAACAAAATGGGTATTCAGAAACAAGCTGAATGAGCAAGGTGAAGTAACAAGAAACAAAGCCAGGCTTGTTGCACAAGGGTATAGTCAACAAGAAGGCATTGATTACACTGAAACGTTTGCTCCAGTTGCAAGATTGGAAGCAATCAGGTTACTTCTTTCCTATGCAGTTAATCATGGCATAATATTATATCAAATGGATGTCAAGAGTGCATTTCTAAATGGTGTCATAGAAGAAGAAGTGTATGTCAAGCAACCTCCTGGATTTGAGGATATTAAATATCCTGACCATGTTTTTAAACTGAAGAAATCACTATATGGCTTGAAACAAGCTCCCAGAGCTTGGTATGATAGACTAAGTAATTTCTTAATCAAGAATGATTTTAAAAGAGGACAGGTTGATACTACACTCTTCAGAAGGACCCTTGGGAAAGATATTCTTGTTGTGCAAATATATGTTGATGATATAATATTTGGTTCTACTAATGCATCTCTTTGCAAGGAATTTTCTGAGTTAATGCAGGATGAATTTGAAATGAGCATGATGGGAGAACTGAAGTTCTTCCTTGGCATTCAAATCAATCAATGCAAAGATGGAGTCTATGTTCATCAATCAAAGTACACAAAGGAGCTTCTGAAGAAGTTCAAACTTGAAGATTGTAAAGTGATGAACACTCCAATGCATCCTACGTGCACCTTAAGCAAAGAAAATGAAGGAGCTAAAGTAGATCAGAAGCTGTATAGAGGTATGATTGGTTCTTTGTTATACCTCACTGCATCTAGGCCAGATATTTTATTCAGTGTATGCTTGTGTGCAAGATTCCAATCAGATCCTAGAGAATCTCATATGACTGCTGTCAAGAGAATTTTCAGGTATTTGAAAGGAACAACTAATCTTGGACTTCTTTATAGGAAATCCTTAGATTATAAGCTAATTGGATTCTGTGATGTTGATTATGCTGGTGATAGGATTGAAAGAAAGTCAACCAGTGGCAATTGTCAATTTCTGGGTGATAATCTTATATCCTGGGCTAGCAAAAGACAAACAACTATTGTTATGTCTACAGCAGAAGCAGAATACATTTCAGCTGCAAGTTGTTGTACACAACTACTTTGGATGAAACATCAGTTGGAAGATTATCAAATAACTGCTAACAGTATTCCCATTTATTGTGATAATACTGCTGCTATTTGTTTGTCTAAAAATCCAATTTTGCATTCAAGAGCTAAGCACATTGAAATCAAACATCATTTTATCAGAGATTATGTTCAAAAAGGGATTTTAGATATACAATTCATTGATACTGAAAATCAATGGGCTGATGTATTTACTAAGCCTTTAACTGTTGAAAGATTTGATTTTATAAAGAAAAATTTGAAGATGCACTACGTGTCTGACTAGATGTTTGCTTGCTCCTGAATAGGATTTTAGGTTCTGAAGTTAGTTCAGAAGCAGTAGCCCATCAGAAGCTCTTTATTGAAGTTCTGAGGAAAACTCGCTTCTGATGATGACGTCAGCATCTGAAGTCCAGAAGCTGGATTTGTTGCTTCTGAATAGTTGAATTAGTGGAAACGTTGGGAGTTAATTTTTAAAAGTAACTTCTGGCCCACTAACTTGGTAGTTACTCTGTGAACTTCTTACGTGGCCTGTATGTATTGGTGTATAACTAAAAAGGGCAATGATGATTTTAGCTTTGAAAGTACTTTTCACTCGCCCCCAATTTTGTCATTAATGTTATGTTTGTTTGTCTCTTTTGAATTGCAATTGTTTTACTTTTAACACTTTGTCAATTCACACACTACTCACTCACAACAAACACATTTGCTCTCAAACTTCTTGCGAAGTAAGCGCATTCTCTCAACCTTAGAACCCTAAAATCTTCATCTTCTTCAAATCTTCGTCAATCATCAAATGGCATCATCAAGCTCAAAAGTTTCAGAATCTACATCAAATATGCAAAGCGCACCAGAATCTGGGTCAGTCTACAAAGAAAAGACTATGGATATTCCATGGAAATCCTTAATAGTTCAAGTAGAGTCACCGGTGGACTTTGCTTCACTCAAGAAGTACGAAGTGGAAATGGAAGGATTGATAGAAACTCAGAAGTTGTCTGAGTATTTCAAGATGCTAAATGGGCCAACGTATGTGAACTTGGTCAAGGACTTTTGGTTAAGAGCTGAAGTATACAATGAAAAGCCTGCAAAAGTCGTAAGCAAACAAGCTGGGTCAAAGAAAGGGAAAATGACCATGGATATGAATCCTACATCATTTGATAGCTTAGAAATAAGGTCTGAAGTGATGGGCATTCCTATAACCATCACTGAGGACGTTATAGCTAAAGCTTGTAGAATGAAAGCAGAGGGTAGATTCCAAGAAATAGTCAAGAAGGAAGATGTTCTGCTACAAGGTTACTACAACACTCTTCTGGGTGGGAAGAAAGATGCCAAGCCTTCTGAAATGGAGATTCACAACAGGATGTTGGTGAAATTCAGTAACGACTGCTTCTTTCAAAGGGCAGGAGGGTCTGATCAACCTAACAACCAACAGAAGCTAGCAATTTACTTCATGGCTATTCTGGAAAAGATAAACTTCCCACGATATGTAATGGATCATCTCTGATGGGCAATAAATGAAAGCACTATCAGAGGAAGGAAGCAAGTTCCTTATGGAAGATTATTGTCTGAGATCTTTCATCAAGGAAGAGTGCTGGATTTCTTGAGAAATACAAGGAGTGCTTCTGATAATTGCTTCGAAGTTTCTACTGCAGAGAAGACTATCAGTAGCAAGACATTGCATTCTATGCACATATTCAAGACAGCCCCTAAAGATGAGAAGTGGTTAGAGATGACAACTGCTGAAACTGAGATAATCAGGGACTTTCCTCCCATCTTTAAGGAAAGTGACTCTGATTTCCTAGTTCAATCAGTTGCTAAGTATGTCCTGGAAGAAGATGCAAGCACTCAGGAGGAAGCTGTTCTTGCTAAAGTGAAGAAGGATGTTAAAAGAGAGGGGGAAAGCTGAAACAGTTTAGCACAAGGAAAAACTGGATGAAGCTTTGGATGAAGTAGAAAAAGAGGAAGCTGAGCCCAAGCTGAAGAAGAAAAAGGCACCTGTTGATATAAAAAGCTCTATGGTTGAGCTGACTCCTGCCAAGGCCAGAATGGCTAAGGAAATTGCTGCTTTCAAAGTTAGCAGATTTACAGGAGAAGAAGAGAATTAGGGCTGCTTCTATTCCCGAGAAAAGAAGTAAGGACAAATCAAAGTCCATCATCACAGAAGAGCATCTGAACAAAGCTCTTGATGGGGTAAAGGGAAATGAGCATAAGGAGAAGGCATCTGAACTAACCTTCACTCCAATGGTTGTAGTGACTTCTGATATGGAGAAAGAAGTTGATGAGCAAGCAGTTCAGATGCTAGCTGAGATAAAAAGGAAAGAAGCTCAGCACAATCTGGAAAGGGATCAAAGGCTCAAGGCTTCAGGACTGGAGAATTGTGATGAATTCTTCAAGAAGAAGTATGAAGAAGTCAAGGAAGTGGCTGTTAAAACTTCAGAAGCGGTTCTGAAAGCACCCAGTGCTACCACTTCAGTAGCTGGCTCTTCAGTCAAGGTATGTCAGATTCCAGTCACCTCTACCCCTATTTCACCCCTTTCACCACAAGCAACTGAGCAAGAAGAAGACACTTCTGTCTTAGACAGTCTTGCTCTCCACTACTCAGGTGAGTTACCTATAGACAAATCTACCTCAGAAAAAGCCTCTGAAACAACTCCAGAAGCAGCTGCTTCTAAAAATGTTGTTTCAGAAAACCCCCATCAACACACACCTGAACCACATAAACCCACAACACCCCCACAATCACCAACAGCTACCATTGACCCCCAACTCAACACTCAAACATCAACTTCACCACAACAACCACCAACTGAAACTGAAACCCAACCAGACCACATTGAACCCCAACCAACTCCCGTGGATATTGACAACTCTCAAGTCAATGTCCAAGACCTAACCTCTACCGCACACATTGCGTCTGACCAACCATCAACCTCAACCCCAACTCAACACATCACTATTCCAATTTCTAGCCCTGTTCAAGACCTTGAACTTAGTGATTTTGATCCTGAAATTCTTGAACAACCACCCACAAACATCCTGGAATCTGGATATATTAATGCTGAGCTACTCTCTATTCTCTCTCAAATGCATAATCTGGTGGATCAAAGGAGGACAATTGATCTCACTAACGCATATGAAGACTCCTGGGTATCACTTCAGAACCGGGCAACTGAGCTCATTGAAAACATAAAGGCTAAGTGCATCAGAGTCAAGCAAGCTTCAGTCAGAAGGCTTATGGAAAATCTGAATCAGAGTCTCATAGTTAGAAATCCTACACTGCTCCTGGCAAACCAGCCTTTCTTCTTAGAAATTGACTACTTGACCAGAGAAGCAAAGTTGTGTAAGCTTCTGAAGAAACAGATGGAACAGCAGCAGCGAGAGGCTAGAGAAAGGGAACAAGCTCTTCTCCAAAGGCAACAATTTCTTGAAGAACAGTTGCAGAAGAAAATTGAAGAAATGGAGAAGATGAAGAAACAACAACAAACCAACCCTTAGTTGCACATCTTAGTGTTATCTTTTGTTTGTTGTTTGTTTTAAATTCTTAGTCCTTGCTTCTGAAACCATCTTGTTTTTCTTTTTTTTCTGAATGCTTAATGGTTCTGACTGCTTAGCTACTTCTGATTTATGTACAATGCCTGGATATTCTTGTTCATTTACATTGTACTGATTGACTTAGTTATTTTCCTATTATACTCTCTTCATGTTTGAGTTTTTCTCAAATCTTTTTGTCTTTTATGCTTATTTTTTTTTAATCTTTTTGATAATGACAAAAGGGGGAGTATATGTGACAAGTATTTAAAGGCTCTGAGCCCCATTAATGGCATTTGAAATTTTTTGAAAAACTTCTATCATTTTTTACCTTATTGGTATAAGCTATGAACGAAAGAAGGAGTATCAAAATTCAAGTAAAATTAATTGAACCATTCTTCTTATCTCCTAATTAATTCTTTCAATGATTCATTCTTTAAAGCTCTGATAATTTTATTGTGCAAAAAATGAATTTAATTAACCTGGATAGAACTTAGGGGGAGCTTACAAACCTCACCTTAAAGACTATCAGACTCAGGGGGAGTTTGAGCTTACAAACCTCAGATTCTGAGCTTACAAACCTCAGAACCCCAAAGTCAACTTGTTAATTAGATTAACAACAATTGATCAATTTTTAAATACTTTTGTTTGTCATCATCAAAAAGGGGGAGATTGTTGGAACAAAATGTGTTTAACAATGAACCTTAAAGAGTTTTGATGATAACAAGGTATTAAAAATTGTAAATTGGACTAGCTAATATTTGTTCAAGTGTACAGGACCATAATTAAAAAGGTACATCATCATTGGTTCTGAATGAGCAAATATAGAGCAAAGGAAACAACATAATTGAAGCTTGGAGGCTCCTGAAGGCAACGTGCTCCTGAAGTTAAGTCGCTTCTGAAGTAAGAATAGTGCTTTTGAAGACAAGAGTTCCAGAAGTCATATCATCAGAAGCTGCATCATCAGAAGCTGCAGAAGTCATATCATCAGAAGCTGCATCATCAGAAGCTGCCTCATCAGAAGTTATCTCACCAGAAGCTGAATATCAACTGGATTTGCAAAGATTCAAGAATTGAAGAATTATCACTGCAAAAGCTGTCTATTGGATTCGAAAATGCTACAAAGGATTAGTGGAATTTTACAACGGTCATTTCAAAGGTGTTTGAAGGCATGTGCTTGCAATTTGGACGAAAGCGTTGACATTTGTACGAATTGTACAACCACGTTCTCCACTACTCTGTTTTGTGTCCACGCTACAAGACAAGAAAACAGCTCCAGCATACGGCTTCGCCTGCATAGATGTTCCTTTGGATAAGGAATGGATTTCAAATTAGTTCTTCATAGGACAACAACCAAATCAGGCAAAAGATCAAAGGTGAAAGATCAAGCTTCAACAATGACTCTTTGGGTGCTGGCAATTTCACAACGTCTCTTTCACACCTCTATATAAAGGAGTGAAGATCTAGAGATTTTGGTAATGCTGAACAACAGACTCTCAATACTTTTACAAGTGCCAAATCTCTGCTGAAATTGTTCTGCATTCACTTAGAATTTCTGTGTCTCAAAGTCATATTTTAGAAATTCTTAAGTCCATTGAGTCTGTATCTGATTAGTATTGTGAGCACCTCTGATTGTATATCAAGTGTTCATTCTTAAACAATTTTCTGTGTAATTTTGTTTAGTTAGGAAGTCTCTTGCAGTTGTGCTTGAGCAGGAAGTCTCTAGCTTGTGTGCTTGAGCAAAGGAAGTCTCTTGCTTGTGTGCTTGAGCAATTGTAATCAGATATTACTCTTAGTGAAATCTCCTTGGAAGTGCAAGGGGGACTGGACTACTTTCGGTTTGTGGAAGGAACCAGTATAATTGCTTTGTGTTGTTCTTCTTCTCTCTCTCTGTTTTATTCTGCTGCATTTAGATTCTGATTATCACTTCAGAAGCTGTCTCACTTAGCTTCTGATCAGTGTGTTCAGTTTTTAGGAGAAACGAAGAATTTTTCAAAACACAATTCAACCCCCCCCCCCCTTCTTGTGTTTTTTTCTCACCTTCAATCCCCAGCGTTAGCTGTTCTAGTGATGTCACCGATCAATTTCAATTTCAAAAGCGTCAACCCCAGCGTTAGTTGTTCTAGTGATGTCACCGATCAATTTCAATTTCCAATTTCAATTTTAGAGGTGTCATCCCCAGCGTTAGCTGTTCTAGTGATGTCACCGATCAATTTCAATTTCAAAAGCGTCATCCCTAGTGTGTCTTATTAAGTTGTCTTCATACAGCTATCTTACGGATAGTAGAGAACATCTCGTCATCTGTCTTCATACAATTATCTTACAGATAGTAGACCGTGTCTTTTTCAATTTTAACTTCATACGGCTACCATACGGGTAGTAGGTAATCTATGTCATTTGTCTTCATACGGCTATCCTACAGATAGTAGACAATGTCTATTTCATCTTACCTTTATACGGCTACCATATGGGTAGTAGGTAATCTATGTCATTTGTTTTCATACGACTACCTTACGGGTAGTAGACAATGTCTTTTTCATCTTACCTTCATACGTCTACCATACAGGTAGTAGGTAATCTATGTCATTTGTCTTTATACGGCTATCTTACAGATAGTAGACCGTGTCTTTTTCAATTTTACCTTCATACGGCTACCATACGGGTAGTAGGTAATCTATGTCATTTGTCTTCATACGGCTATCCTACAGATAGTAGACAATGTCTATTTCATCTTACCTTTATACGGCTACCATACGGGTAGTAGGTAATCTATGTCATTTGTCTTCATATATCTATCATACGGATAGTAGACAACCATTTTCCCCAGTGAAACTACAGTATCCCCTAGCGGATTCGGATCCCTTTCTTCAACGAATTTGGGTATCCCGTTATTGTTTCTCAGTTATGTCAAATCATCTTTGCCGTTCTGCATTCATACAAACATTTCACGAGCATTCATAACATCTTAGGTCCAAAATTGGTGTACTTTGTATTTAAGTCTCTTCGGTTCGATCGAATCAAGGATTCCATCTTCAAATCTTCGGACGAAGAAACTTAAATAGGGGCATCTGTCATACCCCAATTTTTGACCTAAGGATCGTACATTCATACACCGACACGCGCCCTTTGACCCTGATTAAGTCTTTGACTTTTCGGTGGAAAATTCGATAGAGAGGTATTTTAAAATACCTCATATTTTGTCTGAGTCGGGCCCTCTTCTCTCAATTTTTTATTTAATTTAATTTTTGTTTCCATCTTTTATTTAAATTCTATTTTAATTAATTAAACTCTAATTCTATTTTTTATTTTATTCAATTCCTTTTTTTATTATTAAGTCACTTTCTTCCCTTTTGTTTTCTTTTGCGTCCAAGTTCATTTTTCTTTATTATTATTTATTTTTTTTACTTATTCAAGTCCACAAAAATCCAAAAAAAATCATTAAAGTCCAATCTATCCCATGAAAACAGCCTGTACGCGTTTCCCATTCCAATCCAGTTCAGTCCACCCTCATCTGCAACATAAACTCAGGAACAGATGCAGTTCATTCTCCCCCAAGCCAAGGCATTCAGTTGCTTTTGGAACCCTAATGCTAACACTATAAATAGAGTCTGCAGAATCACACAAAGGGGGCCAATTTGAACGCATAATCACGGCCGATTTTCAACACCAAAGCAATCTGCAAAAATCGTAACACAGTAACAGAGTCTCAAACTCAAACCAACAGTGTCGCAACATAAACCATTATCACACCATAACACAAACTGAGATTCAATCCTATCAACACAACCATTGCAATCGGTCGTTCCATCAAAATACAACCAAAACATATCATACAGTCAAGAACCGAATCTCATCAAACAACAATCCAACCAACACTACCAATCGAATCAAAAACCCACACAAACTCATAAATCCAGTAACTAAACTCAAGCCAGACGAGGAAGAGGAACAGATCGGTGCACAGACAAGTCTCAGTGGCCTGAACCCGTCGCAACAGAACAACCACGAAGGACCGTCGACAACAAATCGACCCAAAAGGAACTGGAATAAAGTGGAGAGAAAGAAAAAGGTATAACAAAAAAACTTCTCTTGTAGATTTAGGTCTGTATATACTTGTTTTGAAAATTGTGAATTTGGATTTAAAAAAAGAAATAGAAGGAGGGAGTGTAAATCGAATTTGCAAAAAAAAAAAAAAATATAAATTTAGGGTTTCGGCGCGGTGGTGCCGCCGCACAACCACCGCCGGAACCCCTTACCTGCCGCCGTCTCTCCCATCGGAGAAGATGAACACCATGTGTGTTCTTGAGTGACTGTAGAGAGAGAACCGATAGAAGGAAAGAATAGAAGAGAGAGAAATTTTTGTTGAAATGAAAGATTTCTATGCCTACAGCCTATATATATGCTACTCATGATCCAGACCCATTCCAAAACCGACCCATCACTTGACCCACAACCCATTTCGATTCTATTGGCCCATTTCGCCATCTGTTTGCTTTCTGCACACACACGCGTGCTCGTTGCACCCCCTGCATTCATTTGTCTCTGTTTGTTTCATTAGGTTCATTCTTTCGCACGTTTTCTTTCATTTTGATTACGTTTTATTTACTGCATCTCATACTGTTTTAGCTTGCTTTTAAATTTTTTTTTTATTGCTAAGTTTTTTTATTTTTATCGCTAGTTTGTATAAATTAGGCTTAAAATGTAATTCATTCATGCATTTTCTAGGTTAGTTTGATCATTTTGCATTTTAATTTATTACCTCATTTATTTTACAGCAAGGATCCTAGAATGTAAATATAGGCTTAATGTAAATCGTGCATATTTATTTTTCTGTCATTTACTTTCCGCAGACCTTAGAATGTATTAATAGGTTTTTTGTAATAGCTTAGGTGCATGTGTGCGTGCGTGTGTGTATGCCTTTATTTTTATGCTCGTAGTTTTAGGTTAAAAGGTTTTTGTGGTGATCCAACGTCACCACAAAATACCTACCCTTTACTTCCTTGCTCCGTTAGTTTTATTTTTTTAGTTTAGTCATCATTCAAAAACAACAAAAACATGCAAATAGTGTCAAAAATCACAAAAATATTTTTTTAAATAAACCTTGATCTTAAATCAAGGGAGCGTCTTTTTTTATTTTCTTTTCTTAATCAAATATCAATCAACTTAATCAAGAACATTAAAAACATTAAAAACATTAAAAAACATTAAAAAACATTAAAAAACACTAAAAAACACTCAACCAATCAAACGTCAGTTTTTACCACGAACTACGTGATTTTGATCCCTCACGGGTACGTAGGCAAGGGACTTGTCCTTCCAAATCAATAAAATGTAGACAAACTAGGTCTCCTTTCTTTTATCATTTCAAACTCCTTTTTTTGAAAAAACAAGCAAGTTATAGCACACTAATTAAATAAAACCAAGAGGTTCTCGTAGAGTACTATGGACATAAAGGGTGCTAACACCTTCCCTTTATGTAACTAACCCCCGAACCCTAAATCTTTTCAATATGGGGTGTTTGAACTTTTTTCCCCTTTTCTTAAAAAAAATTAATGTTCAGTCGTGAAATCAAAAGTGAGTCAAAAGCTAATCAAATAGCCTTGATCTCCGAAAAATGACGCGACAACGGACAAGTTATAAATTATGAAAAATAGTGGTGACACATTTGATAAATTGTGGTCATACGGACTATATATTTGGCTAGTTTTTCTTTCCGACGTGTAAATAATATCGTTTTAGGCGAGTCGAACGCATAATCTCATTTCAACACTGCACTAAAAGCCTTTCCAAACATAAATAACTTGTTTTACAATCGGCGAGTTTATCACGCCTAAAGACAGACAAGTTCTAAATTATGAAAAATAGTGGTCACGCATTTGTAAAAGTGTGGTTATACAGACTATATATTTGGCTAGTTTGTCTATCCGACGTGTAAATAACATCGTTTTAAGCGAGTCGAACGCATAATCTCATTTCATCACTGCACTAAAAGCTTTTCCAAACATAAATAACTTGTTTTACAATCAGCGAGTTTATCACGCCTAAAGACGGACAAGTTATAAATTATGAAAAATAGTGGTGACGCATTTGATAAATTGTGGTCATACAGACTATATATTTGGCTAGTTTTTCTATCCGACGTGTAAATAATATTGTTTTACGCGAGTCGAACGCATAATCTCATTTCATCACTGCACTAAAAGCCTTTCCAAACATAAATAACTTGTTTTACAATCAGCGAGTTTATCACGCCTAAAGACGGACAAGTTCTAAATTATGGAAAATAGTGGTCACGCATTTGTAAAATTGTGGTTATACAGACTATATATTTGGCTATAGTCGAACGCATAATCTCGTTTCATCACTGCACTAAAAGCCTTTCCAAACATAAATAACTTGTTTTATAATCAGCGGGTTTATCACGCCTAAAGACGGAAAAGTTCTAAATTATGAAAAATAGTGGTGACGCATTTGTAAAATTGTGGTTATACAGACTATATATTTGGCTAGTTTTTCTATCCGACGTGTAAATAATATTGTTTTACGCGAGTCGAACGCATAATCTCATTTCATCACTGCACTAAAAGCCTTTCCAAACATAAATAACTTGTTTTACAATCAGCGAGTTTATCACGCCTAAAGACGGACAAGTTCTAAATTATGAAAAATAGTGGTCACGCATTTGTAAAATTGTGGTTATACAGACTATATATTTGGCTAGTTTTTCTATCCGATGTGTAAATAATATCGTTTTACGCGATTTTCTATCCGACGTGTAAATAATATCGTTTTACGCGAGGCGAACGCATAATCTCATTTCATCACTGCACTAAAAGCCTTTCCAAACATAAATAACTTGTTTTACAATCAGCGAGTTTATCACGCCTAAAGACGGACAAGTTCTAAATTATGGAAAATAGTGGTCACGCATTTGTAAAATTGTGGTTATACAGACTATATATTTGGCTATAGTCGAACGCATAATCTCGTTTCATCACTACGCTAAAAGCCTTTCCAAACATAAATAACTTGTTTTACAGTCAACGAGTTTATCACGCCTAAAGACGGACAAGTTCTAAATTATGAAAAAATAGTGGTCACGCATTTCTAAAATTGTGGTTATACAGACTATATATTTGGCTAGTTTTTCTTTTCAACGTGTAAATAATATTGTTTTACGCGAGTCGAACGCATAATCTCATTTCATCACTGCACTAAAAGCCTTTCCAAACATAAATAACTTGTTTTACAATCAGCGAGTTTATCACGCCTAAAGACGGACAAGTTCTAAATTATGGAAAAATAGTGGTCACGCATGTGTAAAAATTTGGTCATACGTACCATATATTTGGCTAGTTTATCTTTCCCAGGTGTAAATAATATCATTTTAGGCAAAAGATTTACATGCAAAGATTTCACCTGTCAATAAAGACACAGTCTTCGTTTATATCAAAGAATAAAAAATAACTAAAAACACTCCCATTAAAATTTATTACATAACACACACAGTGACTCATTAAACTGTAGGATAGTTCAACAATGTTAGTAACTAACAACATATGGTGTTTCCATTAATATTAAAGGTGCGACATTGTCTTACTAAATAAAAAATAGCAACAAAAAACATCTACATTACAATCATATAAAAACACTACATTAATTTAAATCTTCTTCTTTATACGTCCATCCTTCACCCATGGGGAAAGCAGAACCCCACTTTTTGAAGGTGAGAAAAACACAAGAAGGGGGGGTTGAATTGTGTTTTAGAAAAATTCTTCGTTTCTCCTAAAAACTGAACACACTGATCAGAAGCTAAGCGAGACAGCTTCTGAAGTGATAATCAGAATCTAAATGCAGCGGAATAAAACAGAGAGAGAGAGAAGAAGAACGACACAAAGCAATTATACTGGTTCCTTCCACAATCCGGAAGTAGTCCAGTCCCCCTTGCACTTCCAAGGAGATTTCACTATGAGTAATATCTGATTACAAATGCTCAAGCACACAAGCAAGAGACTTCCAATGCTCAAGCACACAAGCAAGAGACTTCCAATGCTCAAGCACACAAGCAAGAGACTTCCTTTGCTCAAGAACACAATCAAGAGACTTCCTGCTCAAACTGAGATAATCAGGGACTTTCCTCCCATCTTTAAGGAAAGTGACTCTGATTTCCTAGTTCAATCAGTTGCTAAGTATGTCCTGGAAGAAGATGCAAGCACTCAGGAGGAAGCTGTTCTTGCTAAAGTGAAGAAGGATGTTAAAAGAAAGAGGGGGAAAGCTGAAACAGTTTAGCACAAGGAAAAACTGGATGAAGCTTTGGATGAAGTAGAAAAAGAGGAAGCTGAGCCCAAGCTGAAGAAGAAAAAGGCACCTGTTGATATAAAAAGCTCTATGGTTGAGCTGACTCCTGCCAAGGCCAGAATGGCTAAGGAAATTGCTGCTTTCAAAGTTAGCAGATTTACAGGAGAAGAAGAGAATTAGGGCTGCTTCTATTCCCGAGAAAAGAAGTAAGGACAAATCAAAGTCCATCATCACAGAAGAGCATCTGAACAAAGCTCTTGATGGGGTAAAGGGAAATGAGCATAAGGAGAAGGCATCTGAACTAACCTTCACTCCAATGGTTGTAGTGACTTCTGATATGGAGAAAGAAGTTGATGAGCAAGCAGTTCAGATGCTAGCTGAGATAAAAAGGAAAGAAGCTCAGCACAATCTGGAAAGGGATCAAAGGCTCAAGGCTTCAGGACTGGAGAATTGTGATGAATTCTTCAAGAAGAAGTATGAAGAAGTCAAGGAAGTGGCTGTTAAAACTTCAGAAGCGGTTCTGAAAGCACCCAGTGCTACCACTTCAGTAGCTGGCTCTTCAGTCAAGGTATGTCAGATTCCAGTCACCTCTACCCCTATTTCACCCCTTTCACCACAAGCAACTGAGCAAGAAGAAGACACTTCTGTCTTAGACAGTCTTGCTCTCCACTACTCAGGTGAGTTACCTATAGACAAATCTACCTCAGAAAAAGCCTCTGAAACAACTCCAGAAGCAGCTGCTTCTAAAAATGTTGTTTCAGAAAACCCCCATCAACACACACCTGAACCACATAAACCCACAACACCCCCACAATCACCAACAGCTACCATTGACCCCCAACTCAACACTCAAACATCAACTTCACCACAACAACCACCAACTGAAACTGAAACCCAACCAGACCACATTGAACCCCAACCAACTCCCGTGGATATTGACAACTCTCAAGTCAATGTCCAAGACCTAACCTCTACCGCACACATTGCGTCTGACCAACCATCAACCTCAACCCCAACTCAACACATCACTATTCCAATTTCTAGCCCTGTTCAAGACCTTGAACTTAGTGATTTTGATCCTGAAATTCTTGAACAACCACCCACAAACATCCTGGAATCTGGATATATTAATGCTGAGCTACTCTCTATTCTCTCTCAAATGCATAATCTGGTGGATCAAAGGAGGACAATTGATCTCACTAACGCATATGAAGACTCCTGGGTATCACTTCAGAACCGGGCAACTGAGCTCATTGAAAACATAAAGGCTAAGTGCATCAGAGTCAAGCAAGCTTCAGTCAGAAGGCTTATGGAAAATCTGAATCAGAGTCTCATAGTTAGAAATCCTACACTGCTCCTGGCAAACCAGCCTTTCTTCTTAGAAATTGACTACTTGACCAGAGAAGCAAAGTTGTGTAAGCTTCTGAAGAAACAGATGGAACAGCAGCAGCGAGAGGCTAGAGAAAGGGAACAAGCTCTTCTCCAAAGGCAACAATTTCTTGAAGAACAGTTGCAGAAGAAAATTGAAGAAATGGAGAAGATGAAGAAACAACAACAAACCAACCCTTAGTTGCACATCTTAGTGTTATCTTTTGTTTGTTGTTTGTTTTAAATTCTTAGTCCTTGCTTCTGAAACCATCTTGTTTTTCTTTTTTTTCTGAATGCTTAATGGTTCTGACTGCTTAGCTACTTCTGATTTATGTACAATGCCTGGATATTCTTGTTCATTTACATTGTACTGATTGACTTAGTTATTTTCCTATTATACTCTCTTCATGTTTGAGTTTTTCTCAAATCTTTTTGTCTTTTATGCTTATTTTTTTTTAATCTTTTTGATAATGACAAAAGGGGGAGTATATGTGACAAGTATTTAAAGGCTCTGAGCCCCATTAATGGCATTTGAAATTTTTTGAAAAACTTCTATCATTTTTTACCTTATTGGTATAAGCTATGAACGAAAGAAGGAGTATCAAAATTCAAGTAAAATTAATTGAACCATTCTTCTTATCTCCTAATTAATTCTTTCAATGATTCATTCTTTAAAGCTCTGATAATTTTATTGTGCAAAAAATGAATTTAATTAACCTGGATAGAACTTAGGGGGAGCTTACAAACCTCACCTTAAAGACTATCAGACTCAGGGGGAGTTTGAGCTTACAAACCTCAGATTCTGAGCTTACAAACCTCAGAACCCCAAAGTCAACTTGTTAATTAGATTAACAACAATTGATCAATTTTTAAATACTTTTGTTTGTCATCATCAAAAAGGGGGAGATTGTTGGAACAAAATGTGTTTAACAATGAACCTTAAAGAGTTTTGATGATAACAAGGTATTAAAAATTGTAAATTGGACTAGCTAATATTTGTTCAAGTGTACAGGACCATAATTAAAAAGGTACATCATCATTGGTTCTGAATGAGCAAATATAGAGCAAAGGAAACAACATAATTGAAGCTTGGAGGCTCCTGAAGGCAACGTGCTCCTGAAGTTAAGTCGCTTCTGAAGTAAGAATAGTGCTTTTGAAGACAAGAGTTCCAGAAGTCATATCATCAGAAGCTGCATCATCAGAAGCTGCAGAAGTCATATCATCAGAAGCTGCATCATCAGAAGCTGCCTCATCAGAAGTTATCTCACCAGAAGCTGAATATCAACTGGATTTGCAAAGATTCAAGAATTGAAGAATTATCACTGCAAAAGCTGTCTATTGGATTCGAAAATGCTACAAAGGATTAGTGGAATTTTACAACGGTCATTTCAAAGGTGTTTGAAGGCATGTGCTTGCAATTTGGACGAAAGCGTTGACATTTGTACGAATTGTACAACCACGTTCTCCACTACTCTGTTTTGTGTCCACGCTACAAGACAAGAAAACAGCTCCAGCATACGGCTTCGCCTGCATAGATGTTCCTTTGGATAAGGAATGGATTTCAAATTAGTTCTTCATAGGACAACAACCAAATCAGGCAAAAGATCAAAGGTGAAAGATCAAGCTTCAACAATGACTCTTTGGGTGCTGGCAATTTCACAACGTCTCTTTCACACCTCTATATAAAGGAGTGAAGATCTAGAGATTTTGGTAATGCTGAACAACAGACTCTCAATACTTTTACAAGTGCCAAATCTCTGCTGAAATTGTTCTGCATTCACTTAGAATTTCTGTGTCTCAAAGTCATATTTTAGAAATTCTTAAGTCCATTGAGTCTGTATCTGATTAGTATTGTGAGCACCTCTGATTGTATATCAAGTGTTCATTCTTAAACAATTTTCTGTGTAATTTTGTTTAGTTAGGAAGTCTCTTGCAGTTGTGCTTGAGCAGGAAGTCTCTAGCTTGTGTGCTTGAGCAAAGGAAGTCTCTTGCTTGTGTGCTTGAGCAATTGTAATCAGATATTACTCTTAGTGAAATCTCCTTGGAAGTGCAAGGGGGACTGGACTACTTTCGGTTTGTGGAAGGAACCAGTATAATTGCTTTGTGTTGTTCTTCTTCTCTCTCTCTGTTTTATTCTGCTGCATTTAGATTCTGATTATCACTTCAGAAGCTGTCTCACTTAGCTTCTGATCAGTGTGTTCAGTTTTTAGGAGAAACGAAGAATTTTTCAAAACACAATTCAACCCCCCCCCCCCTTCTTGTGTTTTTTTCTCACCTTCAATCCCCAGCGTTAGCTGTTCTAGTGATGTCACCGATCAATTTCAATTTCAAAAGCGTCAACCCCAGCGTTAGTTGTTCTAGTGATGTCACCGATCAATTTCAATTTCCAATTTCAATTTTAGAGGTGTCATCCCCAGCGTTAGCTGTTCTAGTGATGTCACCGATCAATTTCAATTTCAAAAGCGTCATCCCTAGTGTGTCTTATTAAGTTGTCTTCATACAGCTATCTTACGGATAGTAGAGAACATCTCGTCATCTGTCTTCATACAATTATCTTACAGATAGTAGACCGTGTCTTTTTCAATTTTAACTTCATACGGCTACCATACGGGTAGTAGGTAATCTATGTCATTTGTCTTCATACGGCTATCCTACAGATAGTAGACAATGTCTATTTCATCTTACCTTTATACGGCTACCATATGGGTAGTAGGTAATCTATGTCATTTGTTTTCATACGACTACCTTACGGGTAGTAGACAATGTCTTTTTCATCTTACCTTCATACGTCTACCATACAGGTAGTAGGTAATCTATGTCATTTGTCTTTATACGGCTATCTTACAGATAGTAGACCGTGTCTTTTTCAATTTTACCTTCATACGGCTACCATACGGGTAGTAGGTAATCTATGTCATTTGTCTTCATACGGCTATCCTACAGATAGTAGACAATGTCTATTTCATCTTACCTTTATACGGCTACCATACGGGTAGTAGGTAATCTATGTCATTTGTCTTCATATATCTATCATACGGATAGTAGACAACCATTTTCCCCAGTGAAACTACAGTATCCCCTAGCGGATTCGGATCCCTTTCTTCAACGAATTTGGGTATCCCGTTATTGTTTCTCAGTTATGTCAAATCATCTTTGCCGTTCTGCATTCATACAAACATTTCACGAGCATTCATAACATCTTAGGTCCAAAATTGGTGTACTTTGTATTTAAGTCTCTTCGGTTCGATCGAATCAAGGATTCCATCTTCAAATCTTCGGACGAAGAAACTTAAATAGGGGCATCTGTCATACCCCAATTTTTGACCTAAGGATCGTACATTCATACACCGACACGCGCCCTTTGACCCTGATTAAGTCTTTGACTTTTCGGTGGAAAATTCGATAGAGAGGTATTTTAAAATACCTCATATTTTGTCTGAGTCGGGCCCTCTTCTCTCAATTTTTTATTTAATTTAATTTTTGTTTCCATCTTTTATTTAAATTCTATTTTAATTAATTAAACTCTAATTCTATTTTTTATTTTATTCAATTCCTTTTTTTATTATTAAGTCACTTTCTTCCCTTTTGTTTTCTTTTGCGTCCAAGTTCATTTTTCTTTATTATTATTTATTTTTTTTACTTATTCAAGTCCACAAAAATCCAAAAAAAATCATTAAAGTCCAATCTATCCCATGAAAACAGCCTGTACGCGTTTCCCATTCCAATCCAGTTCAGTCCACCCTCATCTGCAACATAAACTCAGGAACAGATGCAGTTCATTCTCCCCCAAGCCAAGGCATTCAGTTGCTTTTGGAACCCTAATGCTAACACTATAAATAGAGTCTGCAGAATCACACAAAGGGGGCCAATTTGAACGCATAATCACGGCCGATTTTCAACACCAAAGCAATCTGCAAAAATCGTAACACAGTAACAGAGTCTCAAACTCAAACCAACAGTGTCGCAACATAAACCATTATCACACCATAACACAAACTGAGATTCAATCCTATCAACACAACCATTGCAATCGGTCGTTCCATCAAAATACAACCAAAACATATCATACAGTCAAGAACCGAATCTCATCAAACAACAATCCAACCAACACTACCAATCGAATCAAAAACCCACACAAACTCATAAATCCAGTAACTAAACTCAAGCCAGACGAGGAAGAGGAACAGATCGGTGCACAGACAAGTCTCAGTGGCCTGAACCCGTCGCAACAGAACAACCACGAAGGACCGTCGACAACAAATCGACCCAAAAGGAACTGGAATAAAGTGGAGAGAAAGAAAAAGGTATAACAAAAAAACTTCTCTTGTAGATTTAGGTCTGTATATACTTGTTTTGAAAATTGTGAATTTGGATTTAAAAAAAGAAATAGAAGGAGGGAGTGTAAATCGAATTTGCAAAAAAAAAAAAAAATATAAATTTAGGGTTTCGGCGCGGTGGTGCCGCCGCACAACCACCGCCGGAACCCCTTACCTGCCGCCGTCTCTCCCATCGGAGAAGATGAACACCATGTGTGTTCTTGAGTGACTGTAGAGAGAGAACCGATAGAAGGAAAGAATAGAAGAGAGAGAAATTTTTGTTGAAATGAAAGATTTCTATGCCTACAGCCTATATATATGCTACTCATGATCCAGACCCATTCCAAAACCGACCCATCACTTGACCCACAACCCATTTCGATTCTATTGGCCCATTTCGCCATCTGTTTGCTTTCTGCACACACACGCGTGCTCGTTGCACCCCCTGCATTCATTTGTCTCTGTTTGTTTCATTAGGTTCATTCTTTCGCACGTTTTCTTTCATTTTGATTACGTTTTATTTACTGCATCTCATACTGTTTTAGCTTGCTTTTAAATTTTTTTTTTATTGCTAAGTTTTTTTATTTTTATCGCTAGTTTGTATAAATTAGGCTTAAAATGTAATTCATTCATGCATTTTCTAGGTTAGTTTGATCATTTTGCATTTTAATTTATTACCTCATTTATTTTACAGCAAGGATCCTAGAATGTAAATATAGGCTTAATGTAAATCGTGCATATTTATTTTTCTGTCATTTACTTTCCGCAGACCTTAGAATGTATTAATAGGTTTTTTGTAATAGCTTAGGTGCATGTGTGCGTGCGTGTGTGTATGCCTTTATTTTTATGCTCGTAGTTTTAGGTTAAAAGGTTTTTGTGGTGATCCAACGTCACCACAAAATACCTACCCTTTACTTCCTTGCTCCGTTAGTTTTATTTTTTTAGTTTAGTCATCATTCAAAAACAACAAAAACATGCAAATAGTGTCAAAAATCACAAAAATATTTTTTTAAATAAACCTTGATCTTAAATCAAGGGAGCGTCTTTTTTTATTTTCTTTTCTTAATCAAATATCAATCAACTTAATCAAGAACATTAAAAACATTAAAAACATTAAAAAACATTAAAAAACATTAAAAAACACTAAAAAACACTCAACCAATCAAACGTCAGTTTTTACCACGAACTACGTGATTTTGATCCCTCACGGGTACGTAGGCAAGGGACTTGTCCTTCCAAATCAATAAAATGTAGACAAACTAGGTCTCCTTTCTTTTATCATTTCAAACTCCTTTTTTTGAAAAAACAAGCAAGTTATAGCACACTAATTAAATAAAACCAAGAGGTTCTCGTAGAGTACTATGGACATAAAGGGTGCTAACACCTTCCCTTTATGTAACTAACCCCCGAACCCTAAATCTTTTCAATATGGGGTGTTTGAACTTTTTTCCCCTTTTCTTAAAAAAAATTAATGTTCAGTCGTGAAATCAAAAGTGAGTCAAAAGCTAATCAAATAGCCTTGATCTCCGAAAAATGACGCGACAACGGACAAGTTATAAATTATGAAAAATAGTGGTGACACATTTGATAAATTGTGGTCATACGGACTATATATTTGGCTAGTTTTTCTTTCCGACGTGTAAATAATATCGTTTTAGGCGAGTCGAACGCATAATCTCATTTCAACACTGCACTAAAAGCCTTTCCAAACATAAATAACTTGTTTTACAATCGGCGAGTTTATCACGCCTAAAGACAGACAAGTTCTAAATTATGAAAAATAGTGGTCACGCATTTGTAAAAGTGTGGTTATACAGACTATATATTTGGCTAGTTTGTCTATCCGACGTGTAAATAACATCGTTTTAAGCGAGTCGAACGCATAATCTCATTTCATCACTGCACTAAAAGCTTTTCCAAACATAAATAACTTGTTTTACAATCAGCGAGTTTATCACGCCTAAAGACGGACAAGTTATAAATTATGAAAAATAGTGGTGACGCATTTGATAAATTGTGGTCATACAGACTATATATTTGGCTAGTTTTTCTATCCGACGTGTAAATAATATTGTTTTACGCGAGTCGAACGCATAATCTCATTTCATCACTGCACTAAAAGCCTTTCCAAACATAAATAACTTGTTTTACAATCAGCGAGTTTATCACGCCTAAAGACGGACAAGTTCTAAATTATGGAAAATAGTGGTCACGCATTTGTAAAATTGTGGTTATACAGACTATATATTTGGCTATAGTCGAACGCATAATCTCGTTTCATCACTGCACTAAAAGCCTTTCCAAACATAAATAACTTGTTTTATAATCAGCGGGTTTATCACGCCTAAAGACGGAAAAGTTCTAAATTATGAAAAATAGTGGTGACGCATTTGTAAAATTGTGGTTATACAGACTATATATTTGGCTAGTTTTTCTATCCGACGTGTAAATAATATTGTTTTACGCGAGTCGAACGCATAATCTCATTTCATCACTGCACTAAAAGCCTTTCCAAACATAAATAACTTGTTTTACAATCAGCGAGTTTATCACGCCTAAAGACGGACAAGTTCTAAATTATGAAAAATAGTGGTCACGCATTTGTAAAATTGTGGTTATACAGACTATATATTTGGCTAGTTTTTCTATCCGATGTGTAAATAATATCGTTTTACGCGATTTTCTATCCGACGTGTAAATAATATCGTTTTACGCGAGGCGAACGCATAATCTCATTTCATCACTGCACTAAAAGCCTTTCCAAACATAAATAACTTGTTTTACAATCAGCGAGTTTATCACGCCTAAAGACGGACAAGTTCTAAATTATGGAAAATAGTGGTCACGCATTTGTAAAATTGTGGTTATACAGACTATATATTTGGCTATAGTCGAACGCATAATCTCGTTTCATCACTACGCTAAAAGCCTTTCCAAACATAAATAACTTGTTTTACAGTCAACGAGTTTATCACGCCTAAAGACGGACAAGTTCTAAATTATGAAAAAATAGTGGTCACGCATTTCTAAAATTGTGGTTATACAGACTATATATTTGGCTAGTTTTTCTTTTCAACGTGTAAATAATATTGTTTTACGCGAGTCGAACGCATAATCTCATTTCATCACTGCACTAAAAGCCTTTCCAAACATAAATAACTTGTTTTACAATCAGCGAGTTTATCACGCCTAAAGACGGACAAGTTCTAAATTATGGAAAAATAGTGGTCACGCATGTGTAAAAATTTGGTCATACGTACCATATATTTGGCTAGTTTATCTTTCCCAGGTGTAAATAATATCATTTTAGGCAAAAGATTTACATGCAAAGATTTCACCTGTCAATAAAGACACAGTCTTCGTTTATATCAAAGAATAAAAAATAACTAAAAACACTCCCATTAAAATTTATTACATAACACACACAGTGACTCATTAAACTGTAGGATAGTTCAACAATGTTAGTAACTAACAACATATGGTGTTTCCATTAATATTAAAGGTGCGACATTGTCTTACTAAATAAAAAATAGCAACAAAAAACATCTACATTACAATCATATAAAAACACTACATTAATTTAAATCTTCTTCTTTATACGTCCATCCTTCACCCATGGGGAAAGCAGAACCCCACTTTTTGAAGGTGAGAAAAACACAAGAAGGGGGGGTTGAATTGTGTTTTAGAAAAATTCTTCGTTTCTCCTAAAAACTGAACACACTGATCAGAAGCTAAGCGAGACAGCTTCTGAAGTGATAATCAGAATCTAAATGCAGCGGAATAAAACAGAGAGAGAGAGAAGAAGAACGACACAAAGCAATTATACTGGTTCCTTCCACAATCCGGAAGTAGTCCAGTCCCCCTTGCACTTCCAAGGAGATTTCACTATGAGTAATATCTGATTACAAATGCTCAAGCACACAAGCAAGAGACTTCCAATGCTCAAGCACACAAGCAAGAGACTTCCAATGCTCAAGCACACAAGCAAGAGACTTCCTTTGCTCAAGAACACAATCAAGAGACTTCCTGCTCAAGCACAACTGCAAGAGACTTCCTAACTAAACAAAATTACACAGAAAATTGTTTAAGGTTGAACACTTGATATACAATCAGAGGTGCTCACAATACAAATCAGATACAGACTCAATGGACTTAAGAATTTCTAAGATATGACTTTGAGACACAGAAATTCTAAGTGAATGCAGAACAATTTCAGTAGAGGTTTGGTACTTGTGAAAATCTTGTGAGTCTTTCGTTCAGCGTTCTTGCATTACCAATTCTCTAGGTCTTCACTCCTTTATATAGAGGTGTGAGAGAGACGTTGTGAAATTGCCAGCACACCAAAGAGTCGTTGTTGAAGCTTGATCTTTCACCAATAATCTTTTGCCTGATTTGGCTGTTGTCCTATGAAGAACAAATTTGAAATCCATTCCTTATCCAAAGGAACATCTATGCAGGCGAAACCGTATTCTGGAGCTGTTTTCTTGTCCTGTAGCGCGGACATAAAACAGAGTAGTGGAGAACGTGGTTGTACAATTCGTACAAAGTACAATGTCAATGCTTTCGTCCAAATTGCAAATACACGCCTTCAAACACCTTTGAAATGACCGTTGCAAACTCCACTAATCCTTTGTTTGTGTTTTCGAATCCAATAGACAGCTTTTGCATTGATAATTCTTCAATTCTTGATTCTTTGCAAATCCAGTTGATATTCAGCTTCTGGTGAAATGGCTTCTGATGAGGCAGCTTCTGATGATGCAGCTTCTGATGATATGACTTCTGCAGCTTCTGATGACGCAGCTTCTGATGATGTGGCTTCTGGACCTCTTGTCTTCAGAAGCACTATTCTTCAGGAGCAGCTTACTTCAGGAGCGCTATTTCTTCAGGAGCAGCTTGACTTCAGGAGCGCTTTTTCTCTTCAGTAGCAAGTTGCCTTCAGGAGCGTCCAAGCTTCAAATTTTTGTTGTTTCCATAGCTCTTTATTTGCTCATTCAGAACCAATGATGATGTAACTTTATAATTATGGTCCTGTACACTTGAACAAATATTAGCTAGTCCAATTTACAATTTTTAATACCTTGTTATCATCAAAACCCTTTAAGGTTCATTGTTAAACACATTTTGTTCCAACAATCTCCCCCTTTTTGATGATGACAAACAAAAGTATTTAAAATTGATCAATTGTTGTTAATCTAATTAACAAGTTGACTTTGGGGTTCTGAGGTTTGTAAGCTCAGAATCTGAGGTTTGTAAGCTCAAACTCCCCCTGAGTCTGATAGTCTTTAAGGTGAGGTTTGTAAGCTCCCCCTAAGTTCTATCCAGGTTAATTAAATTCATTTTTCGCGCAATAATATTATCAGAGCTTAAAAACAAAATTGAATCATTGAAAGAATTAACTTATAGATAAGAAGAATGGTTCAATTAATTTTACTTGAATTTTGATACTCCTTCGTTCGTTCATAGCTTATACCAATAAGGTAAAAAAAATGATAGAAGGTTTTCAAAAATTTCAAATGCCATTAATGGGGCTCAGAGCCTTTAAATACTTGTCACATATACTCCCCCTTTTGTCATTATCAAAAAAAATTGAAATATATAGGCATAAAAGACAAAGAGATATGAGAAAAACTCAAACATGAGAGAGTATACTAACAATGAACTAAATAAATCAGAGCAAAATATATGAACATGTATATTCAATTGTCAGAAGCAGCTAAACAGTCAGAATCAGTAAGCATTCAGAAGCAAGAGAAATAAGACAAGATGGTTTCAGAAGCAAGGACTAAGAAATTTTAAAACAGACAACAAACAAAGAAAAACACAAGGGTGTGCAACTAAGGGTTGGTTTGTTGTTGTTTCTTCATCTCTTCCATTTCTTCAATCTTCTTCTTCAACAGTTCTTCAAGTTGTTGTTGCCTCTGAAGAAGAGCTTGTTCCCTTTCTCTAGCTTCTTGCTGCTGCTGTGCCATCTTTTTCTTCAGAAGCTTACACAACCTTGCTTCTCTGGTCAAGTAATCCGTTTCAAAGAAGAAAGGCTGGTTTGCCAGGAGCAGTGTAGAACTTCTTACTCTAAGACTCTGATTCACTTGCTCCATTAGCCTTCTGACTGAAGCTTGCTTGACTCTGATGCATTTGGCCTTGATTTCTTCAATAACCCCAGCTGCCCGGTTTTGAAGAGATGCCCAGGAGTCTTCATATGCACCTGTGAGATCAATTGTCCTTCTTTGATCCACCAGATTATGCATCTGACTCAAGATTGTGAGAAGCTCAGAATTAATATATCCAGATTCCAGGATGTCTGTGGGTGGTTGTTCAAGGATTTCAAGATCAGAATCATTGATTTCCAAATCTTGAACAGGGTTAGGAACTGGAATGGTAAAGTGTGTTTGTGTGTTTGAAGATGAAGGCTGGTCAGAGGCAAAGTGTGTGGTGGAGGTTGAGACTTGAACATTGACTAGAGAGATGTCAACATCCATGGGAGTTGGTTCAGGGGAGTGTTCAGGTAAAGGTTGAAATTCAGTTTCAGTTGATGGTTGTTGTGGTGAAGATGATGTTTGAGTGTTGAGTTGGGGGTCAATAGTAGCTATTGGTGATTGTGGGGGTGTTGTGGGTTTTTGTGGTTCAGGTGTTTGTTGATGGGGGTTTTCTGAAACAACATTTTCAGAAGCAGCTGCTTCTGGAGTTGTTTCAGAGGCCTTTTCTGAGGTAGATTTGTCTATGGGTAACTCACCTGAGTAGTGGAGAGCAAGATTGTCTAAGACAGAAGTGTCTTCTAATGATTCAGGTGCTGATGGTGAAGAGGGTGAAGTGGGGATAGAGGTGACTGGAATCTGGATTACCTGATCTGCAGGGTCAGCTTCAGAAGTGATCTTCTGTGGATCAGCAGATTGAGAAACTGCTTCTGAAGTTCCCTCTTCTGGAGCATTTTCAAAGACGAGCATCATATCGTCTTCCTCATTGTCTTCAGTAGGTTTACCAGCAATGGCTCTTACTTCAGCCAGTTTATCTTTGTAGAACCTATCACAGTCCTCCAATCCCAAAGCCTTGAGCTTTTCATCTCTTTGATGAATGTATTGAGCTTTTTGATCCTTTCTTTCTGATATAAGATCAGCAGCACGTTCATCTGCCATCCTTTTCCTTATTCGAGTCATCTCAACCATAGGACTCACAAGTTGAAGGGGAGCCTTCTTCTTCTTCAGCTTGGGATCAGCCTCCTCTTTCTCTATTTCTTCAAGAGCTTCATCCAGCTGCTCTTGAGTGATTACCAAGTCTGCCTTACCTTTTCTCCTCTTCTGTGGAATAGAAGCAGCACCAACCTTCTGCATCTTTCCTTTTTCCTTGATAAAAACAGGTTTAGCAGCTTCTGACTCAGTACTAGTTCTGGCCTTCTTTCCTTTAGTAGGAGCAGCTTCTGATTCAGAACTAGTTCTGGCCCTTTTCCCTTCAGGTGCATCAGAAACAGCAGCTTCTGACACAGCAACTGCCTTGGCCTTCTTGCCTTTCCCTTTAGCAAGAGCAGCTTCCTCCTGAGACCTCGCATCTTCCTCCAAGACGTACTCAGCTACTGATTGAACTAGGAAATCAGAGTCACTTTCCTTAAAGATGGGAGGAAAGTCCCTGATTATCTCAGTTTCAGCAGTTGTCATCTCTAACCACTTTTCATCTTTAGGGGCTTCTTTGATGAACTTCATAGAGCATAAGCTCCTGCTACTGATAGTCCTTTCAGCAGTAGAAACTTCGAAACATTTATCAGAAGCACTCCTTGTCCTTTTTAAGAACTCCAGCACCCTTCCTTGATGAAAGATTTCAGAAAGCAATCTTCCATAGGGTACTTGTTTTCTTCCTCTTGTAGTGCTTTCGTTTATGGCCCAGCAGAGATGATCCATTACATACCTGGGGAAGTTTATCTTTTCAAGATTGGTCATGAAATAAATTGCTAGCTTCTGTTGGTTGTTGGGTTGGTCAGACCCTCCTGCTCTTTGAAAGAAGCAATCATTACTGAATTTCACCAACATTCTGTTGTGAATCTCCATCTCTGAAGGCTTGGCATCTTTCTTCCCACCCAGAAGAGAGTTGTAGTAACCTTTTAGCAGGACATCTTCCTTCCTGACTATTTCTTGGAATCTTCCCTCTGCATGCATCCTACAAGCTTTAGCTATAACGTCCTCAGTGATGGTTATAGGAATGCCCATCACTTCAGACCTTATTTCTAAGCTATCAAATGATGTAGGATTCATATCCATGACCATTTTCCCTTTCTTTGACCCCGCTTGTTTGCTTACGACTTTTGCAGGCTTTTCATTGTACACTTCAGCTTTTAACCAAAAGTCCTTGACCAAGTTCACATATGTTGGCCCATTTAGCATCTTGAAATACTCAGACATCATCTGAGTTTCTATCAAACCTTCCATGTTTACTTCATACTTCTTGAGTGAAGCAAAATCCACCGGTGACTCTACTTGAACTATTAAGGATTCCCATGGAATATCCATAGTCTTCTTTTTGTAGATGGACCCAGATTCTGATACGCTTTGTTTGTTTGATGTAGATTCTGAAACTTTTGAGCTTGATGATGCCATTTGATGATTTACGAAGATTTGAAGAAGATGAAGATTTTAGGGTTCTAAGGTTGAGAGAATGCGCTTACTTCGCAAGAGGTTTGAGAGCAAATGTGTTTGTTGTGAGTGAGTAGTGTGTGAATTGACAAAGTGTTAAAAGTAAAACGATTGCAATTCAAAAGAGACAAACAAACATAACATTAATGACAAAATTGGGGGCGCGTGAAAAGTACTTTCAAAGCTTTTAAATCATCATTGCCCTTTTTAGTTATACACCAACACATACAGGCCACGTAAGAAGTTCACAGAGTAACTACCAAGTTAGTGGGCCAGAAGTTACTTTTTAAAAGGTAACTTCCAACGTTTCCACTAATTCAACTATTCAGAAGCAACAAATCCAGCTTTTGGACTTCAGATGCTGACGTCATCATCAGAAGCGAGTTTTCCTCAGAACCTCAATAAAGAGCTTCTGATGGACTACTGCTTCTGAACTAACTTCAGAACCTAAAATCCTATTCAGGAGCAAGCAAGCATTTAATCAGATACAAAGTGCATGTTCAAATTTTTCTTTATAAAATCAAATCTTTCAACAGTTAAAGGCTTAGTAAATATATCAGCCCATTGATTTTCAGTATCAATGAATTGTATATCTAAAATTCCTTTTTGAACATAATCTCTGATAAAATGGTGTTTGATTTCAATGTGCTTCGCTCTTGAATGCAAAATTGGATTTTTAGACAAACAAATAGCAGCAGTATTATCACAATAAATGGGAATACTGTTAGCAGTTATCTGATAATCTTCCAACTGATGTTTCATCCAAAGTAGTTGTGTACAACAACTTGCAGCTGAAATGTATTCTGCTTCTGCTGTAGACATAGCAATAGTTGTTTGTCTTTTGCTAGCCCAGGATATAAGATTATCACCCAGAAATTGACAATTGCCACTGGTTGACTTTCTTTCAATCCTATCACCAGCATAATCAGCATCACAGAATCCAATTAGCTTATAATCTAAGGATTTCCTATAAAGGAGTCCAAGATTGGTTGTTCCTTTCAAATACCTGAAGATTCTCTTGACAGCAGTCATATGAGATTCTCTAGGATCTGATTGGAATCTTGCACACAAGCATACACTGAATAAAATATCTGGCCTAGATGCAGTGAGGTATAACAAAGAACCAATCATACCTCTATACAGCTTCTGATCTACTTTAGTTCCTTCATCTTCTTTGCTCAGGTTGCACGTAGGATGCATTGGAGTGTTCATCACTTTACAATCTTCAAGTTTGAACTTCTTCAGAAGCTCCTTTGTGTACTTTGATTGATGAACATAGACTCCATCTTTGCATTGATTGATTTGAATGCCAAGGAAGAACTTCAGCTCTCCCATCATGCTCATTTCAAATTCATCCTGCATTAACTCAGAAAATTCCTTGCAAAGAGATGCATTAGTAGAACCAAATATTACATCATCAACATATATTTGCACAACAAGAGTATCTTTCCCAAGGGTCCTTCTGAAGAGTGTAGTGTCAACCTGTCCTCTCTTAAAATCATTTTTGATTAAGAAATTACTTAGTCTATCATACCAAGCTCTGGGAGCTTGTTTCAAGCCATATAGTGATTTCTTCAATTTAAAAACATGGTCAGGATATTTAATATCCTCAAATCCAGGAGGTTGCTTAACATACACTTCTTCTTCTATGACACCATTGAGAAATGCACTCTTGACATCCATCTGATATAATATTATGCCATGATTAACTGCATAGGAAAGAAGTAACCTGATTGCTTCCAATCTTGCAACTGGAGCAAACGTTTCAGTGTAATCAATGCCTTCTTGTTGACTATACCCTTGTGCAAAAAGCCTGGCTTTGTTTCTTGTTACTTCACCTTGCTCATTCAGCTTGTTTCTGAATACCCATTTTGTTCCAATAATGTTCTTGTGCTGAGGTTTGGGTACCAGATCCCACACATCATTTCTTTGAAATTGATTCAACTCTTCTTGCATAGCTAGGATCCATCCATCATCTGAAAGTGCTTCATCAACTGTTGTAGGTTCAATCATTGAGATTAGTCCAATCATTGACTCTTCTTGTCTGAAATGTGATCTTGTTCTTCTTGGACTATCTTTGTTTCCAATGATTAGCTCCTCAGGATGTGAAGACTTGTGTTTGAATGTGTTTCTGGGAGGATCTTCTTGATGTGAGCCATCTTGTGCTTCATCAGAAGCAGCTTCATCTTGTGCTTCTGATGTGGGTTCAGCTTCTGGACTATCTTCAGACTCAGCTATCTGATCAGGTTCTGGAGTAGCTTCAGGAACCTGTATCTCTGCAAAACTTTCACCTTGCTTTGAAGTTTTATCTTCAAGCTCTTTGTCATCAAATTTAACGTGCATAGATTCTTCAACACAGAGTGTTTCTGAATTATACACCCTGTATGCCTTTGACCTTTTAGAGTAACCTAAAAAGATTCCTCTTTGGGCCTTTGCATCAAATTTCTTTAGGTAGAGCTTGTTGTTCAGAATGTAACATGTACATCCAAATTGATGAAAGTAAGAGATATTGGGTTTTCTTCCTTTAAAGAGTTCATATGCTGTTTTCTCCAAAATAGGTCTAATATAGATCCTGTTTTGAACATAGCATGCTGTATTCACCGCTTCTGCCCAAAAATGTTTTGGTAAATTGTTTTCATGAATCATGGTTCTGGCCATTTCTTGTAAAGTTCTATTCTTTCTCTCTACAACCCCATTTTGTTGTGGTGTTCTAGGAGAAGAGAATTCATGGAAAATTCCATGTTTTTCACAAAAAGCTTCAAATGGCTCATTTTCAAATTCTCCACCATGATCACTTCTGACTTTCAAAATTTTTGATTCTTTTTCAGATTGAATTTGAGTGCAGAAGCTACTGAATACATCACACGCAACATCTTTACTCTTTATGAATTTCACCCAAGTCCATCTGCTGTAATCATCAACAATGACTAATCCATATCTACTTCCATATAAGGATGCAGTACTTACTGGTCCAAATAAATCAATATGGAGTAATTCTAACGGTCTTGAGGTTGAAACAATGTCTTTGGATTTAAAAGATGATTTCACAATTTTCCCTCTCTGACATGCACCACAGAGTGCATCTGAATGATAGTCAATGTCTGGTAGCCCTTTCACAAGTTGTAACTTACTAAGCTTAGAGATTAACCTCCAGTTAGCATGTCCCAACCTTCTGTGCCACATCCATTTCTTATCATTCACTGATAGTAGGCAAACCACCTTCTGATCAGCCAGTTCAGAAAAATTGATTTTATAGACATTGTCAACTCTCTTTCCTTTGAACACAATGGATTTGTCTTCCTTGTTGATTACTGTACAGTTGGGTCTTTCAAAAAGCACATCATAACCATTATCACAAAATTGACTAATGCTCAAAAGGTTATGTTCAAGACCATCTACCAACCATACATTATTAATTGAGGTAGAGGAATTACCAATAGTTCCTGTACCTATGATCCTGCCTGACTGGTTGCCTCCAAATTTCACATTTCCTCCCTCTTTCATTGTTAGACTGAGGAACATGGACTTGTCTCCTGTCATGTGTCTTGAGCAACCGCTGTCTAGGTACCATGATCTTTGCTTTGGCACTGCTCTTAGACATACCTACATCATTGACATTTTTAGTTTTAGGTACCCATTGTTCTATGGGTCCTGGAAGGTTAGTACTTAAGGCTTTACTCTTCACTTCTTGTACCTTGTGCTGTGAGTTGGGTTGCTTCTGATTAACCATCACCTTAGGTTTTGGTACTTCAGAAGCAGTAACTGTCTTCTTCTGAAACTTAGACTTCAGAACCCCAGATTTTGGTTTCACCAGACTCTGAGGAATAGGTTCTGATCTTTTCAGGATCCTAACCTTTGAAGTCTTGGAATCAGATTTGATCATAGCCTTTGACTTAGAGTTCTTTGGCTTTGAAATAATCTTAGCCTTAGAACTAGAAGCTTCAGGTTCTGATTGAACAACAGTTTCCAACTCAGCCCCTTCTGGTACAAAGAATGTTTTCAGACCTTCCTTGATGCATTCACAACAAGACTTTAGATTGGTTTTCTCCAGTTTCACTTCTGGAAAACCAATTCCTCTGCCATTGTTCTTGTAAATGCTATAAATCATAGAAGCCACTCTGCTTCTGTCAATGCCAGATATAATAAAATCTTCAAGAGCAATTTCATGGTTACTTAAAGGTTTTTCATTACACTTTTCTTGTAGCTTCTGACATAAGAACCTGAGCTGATCTTCATATGTTTTACACATGAAGTCAAAGCCCCTAAGTCCTTGTTCAGAAGCTTTCAGATCCAATAAAGTTGATTTTTGCTGTTGTACCAAATCAGCATATTTTTCTTTTAAATCCTTCAACTCATTGGTTCTTACTTCAAAATGTGTAAGAAGTTCTTTAAGTGACTCAACAAGTTCATCTCTGGGAATTTTGGAATATACCTCGTTTTCATCTTCTGAGTCTGAATCTGACCCAGCTTCTGAAGTTGCTGTTGCTACCAACCCAACAGCTACCTTTGCATCTTCATCAGCTTCCTCTTTATCAGATCCAGATTCACTACCCAAATCATCCCAGGTTGCCATTAAACTCTGCTTAATCTGCTTCTTGAATTTGCTTGGTTTGAATGTAGACCTCTTTGACTTGTCCTTTGACTTTTCTCTTTGAAGATCAGGGCATTCAGCAATGAAGTGACCTGGCTTCTTACAGTTGAAGCATCCCTTCTGATCTTCTTTCCTTGAGCTTCTGGAGTTACCCCTTCTGGAGAGAAACTTTCTGTTCTTCTTGGCCAGATATTGAAGTCTGTTTGAGAGCATGGCCATTTCAGCAGCATCTGGTTCAGAATCTGAACTTGACTGTTCTTCCTCTTCAGATTCAACCACTTTGAGAGCTTTTGATGACTTGCCTTTGGATGGAAGAGCTATTGATTTACTCTTCTTAGTAGACTCATGTTCATTAAGACTTAACTCATGAACTTTGAGAGAACTAACAAGATCTTCGACACTTAAAGTGTTTAAATCTTTAGCTTCCTCAATGGCAGTCACTTTTGGTCTCCATCTGGCAGGTAAGCTTCTGAGTATCTTGCTTACATGATCAGAAGCAACATAGCTCTTCTTTAGAATCTGTAGACCAGAAACTAAGGTTTGAAACCTTGAGTACATCTCCTCAATAGTTTCATCATCCTTCATTTTGAATAACTCATACTGATGTACAAGCAGGAGAGCCTTTGCTTCTTTGACCTTCTTGCTCCCTTCATAATTTGAACAGAGAGAAGCAAACATAGCTTTAGCAGTGGATTTGTCACTCATCTTCATGTATTCTGCTTTGGGTATGGCAGTGACAAGAGCTCCTCTGATAATATGATGCTTCTTGTAAAGTTTCCTCAGTTCTAGAGTATGTTTCTTTCTATCCACAGCAGCTCCTTCTTCATCAAGGACTAAATCACCAACACCATCTTCCAAAATATCCCATAATTCTTCATCTAGGCTCATGATGTAACTGTAAAAGTTGGTCTTCCACCAAGAGAACTCTTCAGCATCTCCATTGAACTTTGGAACTTTTCCAATACTGGTTTTCTTACTATCACTATAATCATGTGAGACATGTTTATAGCTAGTATCACCAGGACCAGTAGGAGTAGGAGTAGACATGTTTTTCTCAGATCTTTGACTGTTGCACGGTTAAGTGTTACACAACAGACCAAGGCTCTAGATACCAATTGAAGGTGAGAAAAACACAAGAAGGGGGGGTTGAATTGTGTTTTAGAAAAATTCTTCGTTTCTCCTAAAAACTGAACACACTGATCAAAAGCTAAGCGAGACAGCTTCTGAAGTGATAATCAGAATCTAAATGCAGCGGAATAAAACAGAGAGAGAGAGAAGAAGAACGACACAAAGCAATTATACCGGTTCCTTCCACAATCCGGAAGTAGTCCAGTCCCCCTTGCACTTCCAAGGAGATTTCACTATGAGTAATATCTGATTACAAATGCTCAAGCACACAAGCAAGAGACTTCCAATGCTCAAGCACACAAGCAAGAGACTTCCAATGCTCAAGCACACAAGCAAGAGACTTCCTTTGCTCAAGAACACAATCAAGAGACTTCCTGCTCAAGCACAACTGCAAGAGACTTCCTAACTAAACAAAATTACACAGAAAATTGTTTAAGGTTGAACACTTGATATACAATCAGAGGTGCTCACAATACAAATCAGATACAGACTCAATGGACTTAAGAATTTCTAAGATATGACTTTGAGACACAGAAATTCTAAGTGAATGCAGAACAATTTCAGCAGAGGTTTGGTACTTGTGAAAATCTTGTGAGTCTTTCGTTCAGCGTTCTTGCATTACCAATTCTCTAGGTCTTCACTCCTTTATATAGAGGTGTGAGAGAGACGTTGTGAAATTGCCAGCACACCAAAGAGTCGTTGTTGAAGCTTGATCTTTCACCAATAATCTTTTGCCTGATTTGGCTGTTGTCCTATGAAGAACAAATTTGAAATCCATTCCTTATCCAAAGGAACATCTATGCAGGCGAAACCGTATTCTGGAGCTGTTTTCTTGTCCTGTAGCGCGGACACAAAACAGAGTAGTGGAGAACGTGGTTGTACAATTCGTACAAAGTACAATGTCAACGCTTTCGTCCAAATTGCAAACACACGCCTTCAAACACCTTTGAAATGACCGTTGCAAACTCCACTAATCCTTTGTTTGTGTTTTCGAATCCAATAGACAGCTTTTGCATTGATAATTCTTCAATTCTTGATTCTTTGCAAATCCAGTTGATATTCAGCTTCTGGTGAAATGGCTTCTGATGAGGCAGCTTCTGATGATGCAGCTTCTGATGATATGACTTCTGCAGCTTCTGATGACGCAGCTTCTGATGATGTGGCTTCTGGACCTCTTGTCTTCAGAAGCACTATTCTTCAGGAGCAGCTTACTTCAGGAGCGCTATTTCTTCAGGAGCAGCTTGACTTCAGGAGCGCTTTTTCTCTTCAGTAGCAAGTTGCCTTCAGGAGCGTCCAAGCTTCAAATTTTTGTTGTTTCCATAGCTCTTTATTTGCTCATTCAGAACCAATGATGATGTAACTTTATAATTATGGTCCTGTACACTTGAACAAATATTAGCTAGTCCAATTTACAATTTTTAATACCTTGTTATCATCAAAACCCTTTAAGGTTCATTGTTAAACACATTTTGTTCCAACACTTTTTACACGGTTTCTTGGCTTGTTCTTAATTCTAGTCAACAGATTTGATGCATTATGTGCTTCATCATATGATACATGTGCCACCTCCCTTTCAATAACTCTTTCTATCTCATCCATGGATACATCCTCGTCGATACCTTCATCGTTGAACACACCTTCATCGTTGAAGACACCTTCATCCACATAACTTGATTGTGCACTACCGTATAACTTCTTCATCTCTCTAGTTTCCGATTCAAGAAGAGATATCCTTGCGGCAAGTCCTTTGTTTGCTTCACCCAACAGGCGATTGTTAACAATTAACTGACCAATAACAGGATCTGGTCTCCATTTAATATATCCACTTGGTGCTCGTTCTAACACCTCCCTCACAACTTCATTTGCAACCTCTTCTTTAGTTGCACTTAACTCTTCAATAACCTGTCAAGGTAGGTACAATATAAATATTAATGAACTATTGACACTGCTTAATCTCAATATATACACAAAATTCATAAAGTTAAATATAAATAATAATAATATTTATTCAACCTTACCAAATAATTATCAAGCAAGTATGATATATTTTTGCCAACCAAACTAACACCACGCGCCTTCATAAATCGTGGAAACGTTGGTGAATCATGATAACTTCGTTCGTATCCTAGCACATGCTCTAGAGCCCATACCTATATATACATATATTATACAAATAAATAAATAAAATTAAATTGTTCCCTTCACAACACTTACTTCCAATTAACAAAGATAAATGTACATTTTTGAAAAATACTCTTACATCTCCTATAAAACTTCATCCTATGTCATATAGAGTTAAGTTGATATACTCAAATTCAATAGCATTCAGTTGTATTTAAAAGTGCTTACAAATTATTACTACATTTTAATGTGAGTTCCACTTGTTTCAGTCACAAGTGACAGTTACTAACAAGCTCTAAATATCAACGAATAAAAGATCAATTATAATCATGTCACAATATGGCATGAAGACAAAAGAAGCGGCATTATCAGGATACATCAACCTTACAATCTAAAAACTCAAACTCAAGAAACTCTTGTAATATATAAACTATGTTAGATTTCATTCTTCACATATATATAATACTCTACACTGACATATATGATCACAAAGACTGGCCTATAAACGTATAAAATGATCATACAATAACATACTTGTAATACAAGAGCGCATCCCTTAATTTGTAACCGTGAAGTATTTTTTCCTTCACAAAAAAGAGGCGCTACTCGATTTAAACTTCAAGCAAGAGTTTCATAAACAGCGACACCCCAATTGTATATCCCAATGGAGTTCAAGTCGTCTAACATTTTTAGGCACCAACCACTAACCTTATCAGTTGAATTTGGAAAGTAGAACTCGGCAAAACCAAGAAGTAAATAAAGTCGGCAAAACTTCTCAACATCTTCGTCTCCTTCCATATTAATAATTTTAGCATAAATTGTTTTTACATTGATGACTTCATTATCAAACATTGCTTTCGTAGTGGATGTACGGTCTTTTTTGAAGTTCACCTTTTCACCAATTATACGAAGTCCTAATGCAAAACATACATCTAAAGGTGTAAACCGTATTATCCGACCTTGTATAGCAAACCCCCCACTCCTATCATCCCATCTTTCTACCAATTCTTCAAGAAAATTTTCGGATATTTTAAATTTCTTAGGCAAACTCAATAACCATTTAAATGGTGTTTTTTGAATTTGAGACCTTTGAAGTTCAGTAAGCTTCTCGTGCACTTTAGTAATATACTTCGACTTACATTCATGTCTGAGACGTAACTGTAATAAACAAGAATTCCAAAGGCGACATATAAGGAAAGCCATTAACAAAAACACTAATGAAATCAAACAAACTAATTGACATTCGTCACATACACATACCATTTTGTTGGCTAGACAATGCTAGAATTACCACGAGAACAAATGCTATTGATATTAGTGGTTGAGAAGACTACAACAGATGCAATTGTTATTGTCGACCAACTTAATTTTTACTGTAATAAGAAATCAAAAATATGAAGGCGTGTCAACTTCACAACTTATATAATTTCGTTTACCGTCAAATGCAATCTTCAAATTATTTAGATGTTACTGTCAAAAGCAATCTTGAATAATTTAGTTCACATCCACTACTATGTCTAACTTTTATCTGAATGAATGACCATGTAATTTTCTCTATGAATAAAAAGAATTGACTTATGAACATCAATGAATGTCTTCCTTCAAACGTCTATGAAAATTGAATTGTTGAAATTGAGTTTGAGATTTTTTTAAATTGGATTTAACACTGTCGATATTTACTTAACGATTCAACTGGTTCTAAAAAAAATCGGTAGTTCTCGTGTCTGCTGAAAATCTATACCCAAAGAATTGTTTTTTTATTCCGAAACATGGAAATTTGATTACTACAAAACCAGACCCAACATCATAGTGAGAAAATTAAGGACACATATCCATGTCTTATCGGTAACATTCCTTTAAACTTAGCATCGCAGCAAATTGACCAAAATAAGGACTCGTATCTATGTTTAGGCACACCATAACAAATGAGGATATTCTATCACCATAACATTCTGCGTATAATTGATGGTCCACAAAATAACAAATTTGGCAACACAAATCAAACTACATTGGAGCTTCAATCTTCCATAACAGAATTCTAAGAAATATTTTCAGATCACAAAAACAATAAATACTTACAGATGTTTGTGATGATGCTGACTGTGATGCCGATGCTGCCACAGGAGTTTTCAAGCCAAGACCAGGTGCCACCACAAAACATACATAATAAATTACAAGTTCCACCTCTACAAAGAATAATACTAATTAAGGATTAAAATTTGTATCAAGCTTTACAATGTCTGCTCCAAGATGAAAGAGGGTGATCAGATAAAATAGTTCCAACTTCTGAGATATGACACCAAACTACCTTATAAAATTAGAAAGGGATAGCTCTTTACCTTATCTGCTGAACCAGTTATGATAGATTTGCCCTTACCTACAAACTTCACGCTTGTGACCTACCAAAAGCATTACAGGTCAGCTAATAGATTTTGAAGAAAATATAAATCCTGCAATTCCAGCTAAAATAAGACCGAGCTTTTTAGAGTGACCGCTGAGTGTAGCTAATACCTGTCCTGATGGACAGTCAAAAATAACAGCATTTGTATCAATATTTCCAGTTGCGATTATGTCCTATAAAACGGAATTAGTTGATCCTCAGTTATTGCACATTAGTTTTCTAATTACAAAATATTTCGTTTTTTAATATTACTTGTACAGATTAAAAGTAATACCTTAGAATAAAGGATATCAAGAGCTAAAATGCCTTAATTAAAAAATATTTCGCTTTTGAATATTACTTAGAGATTAAAAGTAATACCTTAGATGAAGGATATCAAGAGCAATAATGCCCTGTTTGCTAGTTTTGTTTAAGGGATGGCAAGATATCTGGGTATATGTCTCTAGAGCGTCAACAGAAGCCAAAGTTACAGGAATCTGAAATAAACCATAGAACATGTCACAAACAAGTTAAATGTAAATGCCATTAATGTGTGTGCGTGTGTGTGTAATTTCAAATTTTTCAAAGGATCTAAGGAAACTAAGAAAATACAACCATTGTGAAGGCTTTATACACTTCTATAATCTATACTATATAATATATTAGCATAAAAAGTGTATAACAAACGGATCTCAAAGATAAGGGCGTCGAGTAAAAAACCCAGCATACAACAATAACCATCAAAGCTGTTTTCCACTAGGTGAGACTAATTAGATGGATCAAACAATGCTATAATGTTTTGTCATGAAACCTCATGTATAATAATAACCCATTGAACCTTAAACTTTCTCGCTAATGAGTTCCTATTTTGTTCTGTGACCCACAAAACTGGCTATAGACTAACCCAATGAATGTCCATAGCCTCCATTAAACAAACATTATCCATCAATAAACACACATAACATAAAATTCAACCCATTCTTAACTTCAGTACTGCCAAAATCTCAGATAAAAATTAAAAAAATATTGATTTTCAATATACCCATAAATGTGTATGAATAACAAGAATAGTGAATCACAGCAAAATTGAGAAACGCCGACGAGATAAATTACCAGATACCGCAAGAATAGTAAATATACACAGATCTAAATTACCTGATTTTTTTAATCCGCATATATATATATATATATATATATATATATAATACACCACGCACCAGCAGTGCAAAGTGGTTGCAGAGGAACAAACAAACAGGCAAACAATACAAAGGAAACCTGCTGCAAACAGAGCTAGCATAGAACCAAAATAGCCGCAGGAAAGGACTTAAAAGCCAAAAAACAAAATGTACAAAGACCAATCCTACAAGCTAACCAAGCATAACACATGCATTAACTAACACAGGAGCCGAATGTCATTTCCACATTCACTATTCTTGTTCAATAACCAAATCTATTTAGGCACTCTCTAAGGCTAAATTACCAGATTGAACAACCAAATCAAACAAAAGGGAGATGAAGATTGAACAACCAAATCAAACAAAAGGGAGATGAATGAATATACCTGAGTTGAAACGCTGACGAGAGAAAGAAAAGAGAGATTGTCGGCGAGGGTGCTACGATGGGTGAAAGTGGAGAATCGAAGATCGACGGCGGCGAGGGTGAAATCTCATGAGGTGCTGCGATGGAGTAATCACGGCGGCGACGGAAGGTTGAAATCACGGCGAGGGAGAAAAGGGGGAAAACGGAAATCGCATGAGTGAGAGAGAGATGGGCCGAGTGAGAGAGAGTGGTGCTACAGTTTTTTGCTTTTTTTATTTATCATTAATGATTTTTTTAATGACATGGATTTGGCCAAATTTTTAATTAATAAAACTTACCACAATGGAAGGGTGTAGAGTGGTATTGCCACCTATGGTGGTATACCTATCACTGCTCCTAGATACTACATTCTAGAATGTTCATGGCATTTTCTTATACAAATGTATTAGTTTATTCTACTAACTACTCAAGTATTCTAGAAAGATCTTTAAGTGTGCATCATCACTTAAAAAGTATGAGTGATTCTATATACATTTCTAACATATTCTAGAAATATCTAGAAATGTGCATCATATTTCAACATAAACGGTAGAATAATTTTTGTGTTTATAGGTTGGTAAGAGAGAACATCTTTAATTGGTTATTCATAAATAAAAGGTTAAACTGCACTTTTCACCTCCTAAGTTTCAAAATGTTGCGATTTTGGACCCTATTAAAAAAATGGCAAAAGTGACCCCATATTTAACTAAATATGCTCTTTTGACCGCCTAAAAATCTGTTGTTTGATGTAAGTAAGGTTGCATGCTGACTGTACGTTTCAGTGATACACTAGTAAAATGTTTGCCTAATTTAGGAGTCTTTGTATTAAGTGGATTGGCTTCTTCTTTCTCATTTTCATGTCTTTGTTGTCAATTATGGAAACTAGCCTGACCAAAGAAAAACCTAACATATCGTGCTTACTCTCACTAATTCTGCCTGAATTAGAAAACAATGCATGTTACGGAATTACAGTAGCGGTATATGTCATTCTCAAGATGAAATCCAATGTGCTTTAGAAAATTGCAACATAAACAATAAGCAAAGTGCTCGCAACATAACTTCAACTCATATGGAGTTACAATTAGTGGGGACGATAAAACTGTGATAGCCAAATATGATAAATGATCACTACGATTAAACCATTAACCGAAATTTATGTCATTCGCAAAAAGACAATACCACTAATCTTTTTCGTCTATTTCCTGCATTGCTATAGCGGTCCCAGGCATTGAATTAAGCATATACATAGCGCAAGAGAAGAGTCACTAAAAATAGTCCCACATCAATTAAAAGGTGTTGTATAATATTGTTTATGAACATCAAGATGTCTTATATAACTTGAGTGTGTGGATGACCTAGGTAAACATATTTATTGTTAACTCAGCGTCAGTCATAAACTTTTAATTATTTAGCTAATTATTTTTTTTATTATTTAGCTAATTATTTTTGTTTAAATTTGTGTCTTACATTTTTTACGAGTAAACCATTAAATTTGTCCATTTCTCTGTAAATCATTCTCAAATTAGGCCATGACTATTGATATTTCAAACTAGTTCATGTCTTTGTCAAAAGCTTTTCAATTATGTCCTTGTCTCTATGTTTTATATATTTTTTGATTTAAATTTTTATTTTTTATTTTTCACGAGGAAACCAACGAATTGGTCCATGTATTTATTTTTTTTTTTGACAAAAGTAAACGATATTCATTCATTCAAATTGATAAAGTTCATCGATACAATACAAATCCAAATTCGCTAAAAACAAAAAGGGTGAATCTGTGAACAAACTCACAGCATCCATGTTAATAGCATAAAACGGCAAAGTATCTATGCCTACAAATATGACTAATATGACTATATTCAAGTCTCCGGAATACTCATGTCTCCGGATCTGCAACGTTGACGACGCCAAAGTCATTGTCATTGATCGGATCTGCACTTGCTCAAAGCTAATCTTTCAACCTGAATCAAATAAACACCGCACTAAGACGGGAAATCAAAAACACACCGCACAAAGACGGGAAATCAAAAGAAACAGAGTCGTTCAGAGACGACGAAATCACAAAAACAAATGAAAGAAAACAGAAAATATGTGAAATCACTTATTTAATTAAGATCGAAGGAAAAAACAACTCGAAGGGGTGATTTTGGGTCAAAATTGACCCTAAATCACCCCTCTGACAAGAAAAAGAAGAAAAAAGGGGTGACGGCTAGGGTCTGAGAAGAAGAGAAGAGAGAAAGGTGAAGTTAATTCTAATTCCCATCAAATTGACCAATTGGTCCATGTATTTGTAAACAAGTCTCTATCTTTGTCAAAAGTTTCTCAAATTACATCCCTTGACATGTCACAAAACCTTTATTCTATAGTTATTAAAAGTAAATGTGTAATTTACCCTTAAATTAAAATTAATGTCCACCAATTTCAAAAAATAGCAACAGTTATTAGTAATCATTCCGTGTTGTGTCCTTTTAATTATTTTTTTATGTAATTAATGGAATTGAGTTTTCGTTCTACATAGTCATGAATTTTTTAATTAGTTCATAATTAATTCGTGTCTTAGTGGTGAATTTTTTTTAAGGAACAAAATTGTAATTCTAGATGTTTTTGTTGAAAAATCAAAATTTGATTTTGCATGTTTCTGTTAGAAAAACCTACACAAACTAACATTATGATTACAAATGACTAATACTACTTGTGTTAAAGTGGAGACAATTCAATTGATTTTCGTCCAAAATTGAATTGGAGAGAATTTGACAAGTTTTGAAGGAAATATGCTAATGGGAAGACTGATGCTTCTGTTCTGCATATGTGCAGGATCAAATCAACATTTAACAGCCAATGGAACCGGCGGCAGTTAACTGCCGAGGAAAACTTCGGCAGTTAACAACCGATGGTATAAACCGGCGACAGTTAACTATCAAAGGGACATTTGCGTCTTTTACAGTTGTTTTTCTAGCCTTATATGAAGTGTGAACATCAATTATCTTTTATCTATTGCATTTATTATTTCTGATGAAAAAGTTGAAAAAGGTTGGATTAGAGTGTTGGGCCTTACTTCAATTTAGCTTATTTTTTCTAAAAGAAGGTCCGAAAATCATCTTTTTTGGAGGGAAATTTAGCAATTCAATATTATTTGGTTAAAGTGGTTATTTATGATTTATAATTTGAGAAAAATTGATGAAAGTGGTGTTTTCTGGTCACAATTACTATAAAAGATAATAAAATGTACTTTGAAAATTTGATGATTTGGCATTGGATGCTGTAATATCCCACTTTTATGATACGATGATTTACCTGTTAACGATAGAGTAAGCGCGGTTAAGACTAAGGGTAAAATGGTAATTTATCATGGAGGGATTATTTAAGGATTTTAGGCCCAATATTTTCATAATTCACATCACTTTCTCTCTCTAGGGTTTGTAAGAAATTTTTGCTCTCCCTTCTCTCTAGGGAAATCGGTTCCCTCCTTCCCTCACTCTACTCAATCTTTGATTTCATCTTCCTTCTTGTGTTAATCAAACATAAGATGGTTAGGGTTTATGGTTTTGGTTAGTGGAATGTTAAAGCAATCTTCTCTTTTCTTCTCTCCTCATGATCTTTGCTCAATCTTCTCCTTATCCTTCAAAGAATTAGAATCCAAGCGAGAATAGTGTTGGTTAGTTGTTGGTGACAAGTTGGAAACAAGCTTCACTAAACATCCATCTTTCAACTAGGGTTTTGAGCTTAGGGTTTGCTATCAAGGGCTTGAAGTTGTGTGCATATTCTCAAGTTAAATTAAGGTGAGTTCTTAGGTAGTTCTTGTCCATGGGATGTGGGTAAAAGCTTACAAGAAAATTATGTATTTATGCTAGGGTTTACATATAGAAAATTTATCCCTTTTTGTGTCATGCATCTTTATACATGTGAATACTTGTTCTAAGACTATTTTACAGTTTCTATATGATCTCTAGTAACTTGCCATGCCTTGGGATGCTTGTGTGGAGGATTTTGGGTCAAAAATGGAGTTTTTAACAGTCTGAACTGTCAAAACTCGCCTAGGCGAGCTATTTACTCGCCTAGGCAAGCAACACCCACAGGGAGGGGTGTTTACTCGCCACCATTCTGGCCTAGGAGAGTAGCTACTCGCCTCCCACACCAAAATCACTCGCCTAGGCGAGTTGACAGTAAGGTGACTCACTGTTTTGCTTGTTCCGGGTGGTTTTGGCGTGGCGTGAGCGTTTTTCTTTGTCAAGTACTTTAATATTAAACCCCTTCAAATAAGACTCCAAGGCATGGACTTTAAAAATGTTTCTTGATAATTAAACAAGTATTCATAACGTATAAATAAGCATGGCATACAAGAATTTATAACACGAGTTGATTGGATAGCAAGCAATAACTAATGAGGGGAAATGAAATTAGAACCTTGACGTAGATGTTGAGATTTAGAATGTTGAGCATGATTTTATATGTATGATAAAGTGCGATGAATAATCTTCTACGCTCATGAATTTGTATGTTCTTACCCAATGGATCGATCAAGGATCCGAGTTAAGGAAATTAACTCAAGAGGTTATAGATTAACCATTCATGTATGCATAAGACTATGATTAATACAAGATGTAGGTGTTCGTGTCTCTCGTTATCCACGACAGGGGGATACGAGAGGTTCTCGACTCAAGGGGAACGATTCAAGCCGTGAGGGACCCGCACAACACCGAGGGAGTCCGATGTGCGTACATCGGTCATGTATGGGAGTGTACTCGGGGTTACTCCACCCGGGACTCTCCGTAAAATGAATCAAGATAATGTTTGATTGTTCAACGCTAACATAATGATTAAAATGAATGTATTCATGCATGATTATGATATGATGTTAGATATGATCAATTATAAAAGATTGCCAAGGACGAACTTAGGTTACCCTATTCGTCCGGTATAGGTTGTGCCATGATTTGATTCATGCTTAGGCTTAGGTGCGTTTATCGTATCTTAGCAAAGCGGTACTAGGATCCCTCGACCGCCATGGCACGTATGATATTAGCAAGCCTATAACAAGTTAGGAGATACCTAAGACGGGTCTAGTTGCACGACCGTTAAGGGTATATGACCACACACGTATAATCAACCGTCAGGTTGTAATATAGACACGTGATAACCATAGGTATCCACGAGGTTATCACTAGCCTAGGGCTAGGAAGAACTCACTGAGGCATTATGTCTCACCCAACTCATTATATTGTTCAGGTTCACAGGTTTCGCAAGGAAAAGGTAAAGAAAAAGTCTTGGATTGATCGTGACTTCATGGATTCACTTTGATGTAGATTAAAGATGCCTATGTTATATTATGAGATGTGTTGTTACAACTTTGTATATGTACTTAGTTTGACAAACTTTTGGTGTAATAATGTAACATAGAAACTTTGGATTGTCGATGTATCTAAACTTACGACTTGATGTCGTTTCCGTTTGTATAATTAATGTATCCAATATCAGTTTTAACGCTTATTTGAATATTCTAGACACTTTCAAATTTAGGCGTTACAGATGCTTGAGAGTGTGACATATTGGATTAGAGACCTAAAACTTGTTCCATGTTTGTATATCATTAAGATTAAGATTAAGAAGTATCTTCTTCTAAAGCTAAAAGAAGTAAGTGGGAAATGGTGTCGATAAAAACTTAGATGAGAGTATTTATAATCATCAAGGTGATTTTTGTTACCATAGATAAATACATGGTCAATTGTTAGTTATTATTTGAAGTTTATGTTAGGAAGTTACAAAAGGTAGTTACATTGTGATGTAAATATATGTGGATTATTGTATGATTTATGTAAGTAAGTTAGAATAAACAATTTATTTACTGAACTAGCATGGTATCAGGAGATATCATTCCATAATCAATCGTATATTCATCTTCATCTTGCAATTGATTGTTTTTCTTGCAATCTCTTGTATTTAAGTCTGTTAAATCACCATGGCAAACCAAAACATCCTTCCAGATTCAATTACAAATCTCCTAAATCCATATTTTGTTCATGCCAATGACAGTCCTTAAAACCATTGGTTTCTCCACTACTTTCTGGACCAAACTATCATACATGGTCTAGGGCTATGAAAGTTGCTCTCATGGCAAAGAATAAGATAAGTTTCGTTGATGGTTCGATCTTACCACCTCGCCTTCACATCCTCTCTATAGAGTATGGCAGCGATGCAATCAGGGCCGGCCCATAGCCCGTCGAGGCTGGGCTATGACACCGGGCCTCAAATTTTTTGGGGCCAAAATATTATTTTTTTTGTTTCCAAGGCACGAAAATATTAGTTATATACTTATTAATGTGAAAAATTAACAAGCGGATAGCAGTACTTCAGTGGCATGGCCGCTTATGTTTTAGTGGGTGGTCATGGGTTCAAGTCTTGCTTGAGTATTTTTTGTAATAATTTTGTTTAGTGTTTTTTTTTGGGCCCAAATTTTAATTTTTTTTTACATCCTTTAAAAGACTAAAACTGGGCCTACGGATTTGTTAAGACGGCCCTGGATGCAATATCATGGTTCTTGCTTGGATACATCGATAAGTTTCAGAATAAATCTTACAATCAGTTTTGTTTTGTGGATAGACAAAGCATTTGAAGTTTGGAAGAATCTCAAGGATCGATTCTGTCAGGCTGATGTTTTTCGCATTTCTGATCTTCTAGAAGAAATATTCAAACTTCATCAAATTATCTTATCAGTAACTGATTATTTCACACAATTATTAAAGATCCTTTGGGATGAGTTTGAAAATACACTTTTTAGTTTTGAGTTGAAATTGGAATTGCATAACATAATTGAGTTAATTCTTTGAGATACAATTTACGCAAGCCATTTGTTTGTTTATCTCATCCCCCATATGTTTCTTCACTCAACCAATCTTTTTCTCTTATCACTTCTGAGAAATATTTTAATTTACATTTTAGATGATTGGTGTCTTCGTTCTATCGCATGTTCTGGTAGTTTCGTGGGTAGTCTGTGTTTTTAAAAAAATATATTTAGTGTGTACGTGTTAAAGGATCACCTCGTTAATTAGGTCTATTTGCCTTTGTTTTCTCGTATGGTCTGGCAGTTGTCGGAAATATTAATTGAAATAGATTTTGGATAGTTAGGCAAGATAAGAGAGTTATTGTGACATGAGAGCGAAATTCCGTGGATCTCCATGAGTGATAGTTTTCTTTATCTATACTATTATAAAGAAAACTACCCCTTTCAGCACACTTTTAGGTTGAACTTTTCTTTCCAAAAATATCCTTAATTTTAAATTTTAATTTTAAATACAAATAACACATGTAACAAATAGATAAGAATAAATTTAATTTAAGGAGAAAACTTGCACACAAATCCTTATGAACTGTTCTTACTGTTAGCCAATTATAAAATAACACGTGGATTACTAATTCATGTCACTAATCGTACATGTTAACCCTCTTTTACCTCCGTTAACCACATATCAAACTCAGAAAAAATTAGCACAAAACAAAAACCCATGTTACTTTTTCTCAACCGGTTTTATGTTGTATATTTGTGTTGTTCCCCTCAATACAACCAACAAAGATTGACAAGTATTTTAATGTCCCTTCCACAAAAAACAATATTTCCATATTATTTTATTACTCCCACAAAAAACAGTATGTCCATATTATTTTATTATTTTATTAATATAAGTTACTCTTCCTTAGCCTTTGATCAATTTAACAAACGTGAGCAAAAAATAATAGTAAAGATTGGACTTTAAATCCGCTAAAAAAAGGTCAGTAACAAACGTCAGCAAAAAAGAATGTTAAAGATTGGACTTTAAATCCTCTAAAAAAATATTAGTAACAAACGTGAGCAAAAGATATTGTTAAAGATTGGACTTTAAATTCGCTAAAAAAAAGTTAGGAACAAACGTAAGCAAAAAATATTGTTAAATATTGGACTTTAAATCATCTAAAAAAAAGATTAGTAACAAATGTAAGCAAAAAATAATGTTAATGATTGAACTTTAAATCCTTTAAAAAGAGATTAGTAACAAAAGTGAGCAAAAAATAATAATGTTAAAGATTGGACATTAAATACTCTAAAGAAAGATTAGTAATAATTGTGAGCACAAAATAATGTTAAAGATTAGACTTTAAAACCTCTAAAAAAATATTAGTGACAAACGTGAGCAAAAAATAATGTTATAGATTGGACTTTAAATCCTCTAAAAAAATATTAGTACCAAACATGAGTAAAAAATAATAATGTTAAAGATTGAACTTTAAATACTCTAAAAAAAGATTAATAACAAACGTGAACAAAAAATAATGTTAAAGATTGGACTTTAAATCTTCTGAAAAAAAATATTAACAACAAACGTGAGCAAAATGGACTTTAAATCCTCTAAAAAAAATATTAGTAACAAACGTGAGAAAAAAATAATGTTGAAGATTGGACTTTACATCCTCTAAAGAAATATTAGGACTCAAAATATTTTAGAAAAATATTTGTTAGCACTATATTAAATATTAATTATCAACACGTTTCTAGGAGAACAACATAATTTGTTGTCATTTGACGAGGTTGAAGGGGATACTCATAACTTATATCAACTGGAATTTCTAAACTCAATTCCTCAATGAAGTATCCCTCCACATATTTTAAAGGTAAAAAAAGGTGCATCTTTGATGGACTTGTGAAACTTAAACCCTAGATATGGCCTGTGTAGTGGGACACGATTCTTATGTCGTGGTTTACTAAAGAATATGTTGGATGTGGAAACCCTAACAGGAAGCAATGCTGGAAAAAGAGCATTCTTGCCCAAAATTAAATTAAAAATAAATGTGAATTCATGACTTCCCTTTGTGCTTAATAGAAAACAATTTCCCATTAGACTAAGTTTGCTATTACCATAAATAAGTCACAAGGGTAGACCATTCCCAATGTCGGAATCTATCTTCCACGACATGTTTTCAACCCTGGTCAATTATGCGTAGCTTTATCAAAAGGGGTTTCTCAAATTTCAACAAAAGTTCTCGTTAAAGAATGGAAAATAGAAGAAGATGGAGACTTTACAAAAAATGTAGTTTTAAAAAATATTATTTTATCGTAATCATAGCAATGTTTCTTTTACATAAAATGTCATTTATACATTTATGTTACGATGTTACTAATTACTATTAGAATAAACAATAAATGATCATTATTTTATCTTAATTTTATATGCAGGCAAACTAAAATATGTTGAGTTCAAAAATAATTTTGTTATATGCCTTGACAATATTTTTTTTATAATCAATATATCAATAATTTTCATTAATATTTTAAAATTTAATAAATTTAATCAAAATTATACAAACAAACATAATTAAATAATCACATGTGTGCCCGTCTTTCCACTAGTATATAGTATAGATAACAGTATATATTTTTTTGTTGATAGATTCTCCGACACAGAGATGTGGGGATAGGCAGGGATGAGATAAGAGTAAAAAAAAAATCGACACAGAAAATATAAATCATGACCAAATTATATTATATATTTGATTTTACTTTACAATAAACGAATAAATGATATTAAAAAAGTTAATTAAGGAACATCAATAGTTCTTTATAAATGAACCATAGAAACTTAACATTAGGATGTACTTTGAAGTTTATAAAAGTTATCGGATCTTTGGTGTTTGTCAATGTGGGACTTTTTAGCTAAAAAATATTAAACAAGGGAAGAAGGTATGTGATGATATTAATCTTAAAAATTTATTTTATCTCATAATGCAATACAACTTTTCAATCTGATCTTGTAATGCTAAAATATATTTAAACTTGTTTCTCAATCTCTCAAGCACAATGCAATACAACTCTATATTTAGATTAAATTCACCTCATCCGTTTTAAATGCATCACTACAATTTATAGAAATATACCTCTTTTTCTCAATTTTGGTTTACTTTCAACAGTATGCGTTCAAAATATTGCATCAATATATATTGAACTAACAGCAGTTTTGGAAGACCCAACTAAATTAATTCGGATCGGAGCATGCTTTTGAAACTGCAAAACTAACAGCGGCAGAGCTAGCACAATTTTTACGAGGGGATCAAATATAAAGAAGAAATAAAATATATTTTTAAAACCAATATATGAAATTTAATCAATATTTGTTTTCACAGGCAATTGTCTCCATATTTTTTAGAAAGCCTTCATAATACAACCAATCAACCCATAAACTCATGCTTTCTGATTAACAAACAAATGGACATGAAAACCAGATGAACATGATGCTTTATGCAGTAGAAACACAATTAATACGATGACCTTTGGGATATTAAAAGAAGAAAAAAAAACTACATTTTCCGTAAATTCCGTGTGTTGACAACATCATCATCATCATCCTGTCAATAGAAAAATTATTACCCTTGTTTTCTGAGTCAATAATTTAACAATTCTTTTTATGAAATAAAGAACTAATTGTTCAGATTTCTATTTTATTAAACATCATTTTATTAAAAACAACATCATTTCATTGTTTTTATAATAATCATATTAAATTTTTTACATTTTATCGTAAAAAAATTAATATTCACTATTATGTATAATAAAAATATTTATAATAATCATATTAAATTTTTTACATTTTATCGTAAAAAAATTAATATTCACCGCTCTTTCTACTGCGCTAACGCATGTGATTATTTTATTATGTTTGTTTGTATAATTTTGATTAAAATTTTTAAATATTAATGAAAAATTATTGATATATTGATTTATAAACAAAATATTGTCAAGGCATATAACAAAATTATTTTTGAAGTCAAGATTATTTTTGTGAAAATTTGATTGGCCACGTTTCGCTCAATGATATCATTAGTGCATGATATTTCAACTTCATTTCGTTTTTCTTTTTCTTTCCGTCATTTATAATTTTCTCGTCTTTGAAGTAGTCGTTATTGTGTTTGCTCATTGTCCATTCTCTGTTTTCTTTTCCTTGCATATTCTGTCCTTAGTTTTTGTTGATCCTCCCTCAATATATAGTTGACTTTTGCTATTTCCCATTTTTCTAATAAGAACCATCAAAATTAAAAGATTAATAATTAATAATGAAAGAGATTTGTATTTTTTGTTTTAAAAGGGTAATAATGAAAGAGTCAGTAAAAGTACCATGCATATATTTATTTATTTTTAACTAAAAAAGACATGAATTTTTAATATTTTTTATAAATGTATGACTGTGATATTGTCCATATAGCGACATCCATGATTGCTCCATTTAGGTGTGCTCTATTTACCCAATTTCAAGCCATAGATACGTGACATGTCGCCAAAACAAATTTAAGTGTTAAAATTAAATAGAATGTGCGAGTTAATGTAAATGTGAGATTGTTCTGGGGCTATGCTACAACAGCAGTAGCAAGGGAAAGCCATTTAAAAATATTGAAGGTCCTTATCAATGGTGGGACGTCACAACTTACATGTGAGGAGGACAACCATTGTTGACTAAACTAACTACAAAAAAAACTTGAGTGGGGAAACAAATATCACATAGAAAGCATAAAAGAGTTGAATGATAGAGTTTTCAATGTCATCATCAGCACCAATGTTACATACGTTGCTGAAGCTATATTGCTTTTATTAAACAAAATAATGATTTAACACTTTGATTTCACTGTATTTTGTTGGATATTGGATGGGGGCCATGTGAGCAGTTTATCAATTGTATACTTGCAGAACGTTTGGAATCACAAAGAAAAAAGCAATGCTTTTATTCCTTTAAACGGCAGACGCAGTGAATGGAGCTTAACGTCAGGGAATGTTATTGCTTATTGTAAAATTAGAGGGGGTGTTTGTTACATTTACATATACCTCAAGGGAAGTCATTATAATTTTCCCTTTATTTAATAATTAAAAAAAAGAACCACGCTATCATAGTTTGTATAAACAATTATAAACTAGTAAAGTCAAATAATCCTTAAAATTAATCGTAAACAATTTGAATCATAATCACTTATAAATCAGCAAAGTCAAATATAATCCATAACATTAATCTTTGGTTAGTTATAATCCATAAAATTAATCGACTTTAGAAGATTTAAAGTCCAATCTTTAACAATACTTTTTGCTCACGTTTGTTACTAATCTTTTTTTTTGAGCATTTAAAGTACAATCTTTAACATTATATTTCGCTCACGTTTGTTATTAATCTTTTTTTCAGAACATTTAAAGTCCAATCTTTAACATTATTTTTTCTCACGTTTGTTACTAATTTTTTTTTAGAGTACTTAAAGTCCAATATTTAACATTATATTTTGCTCATGTTTGTTATTAATCTTTTTTTCAGAAGATTTAAAGTCCAATCTTTAATATTATTTTTTGCTTACGTTTGTTACTAATCTTTTTTTTTAGAGTATTTAAAGTCCAATCTTTAACATTATTATTTATTGCTCACGTTTGTTATTAATCTTTTTTACAGGATTTAAAGTACAATCTTTAACATTATTTTTTGCTCACGTTTGTTACTAATTTTTTTTAGACAATTTAAAGTCCAATTTTTAACAATATTTTTTGCTCACGTTTGTTACTAATAATTTTTTAGAGGATTTAAAATCCAATCTTTAACATTATTTTTTGCTCACGTTTGTTACTAATCTTTTTTTACAGGATTTAAAGTCCAATCTTCACAATTATTTTTTGCTCACGTTTGTTACTAATTTTTTTTAGAGGATTTAAAGTTCAATCTTTACCATTATTTTTTGCTCATGTTTTTTACAATTGATTAGAGGCTAAGGAGGATTAACCTATATTAATAAAATAATATAGAAATACTATTTTTTTTGGAAGTAATAAAATAATATGGAAATACTATTTTTTGTGGAAGGGATATGAAAATGCCTGGCAATCTTTGTCGGTTGTATTGATGGAAACAACTCAGATGTACAACATAAAATCGGCTGATAAAAAGGTAAAATGAGTTTTTGTTTTGTGTTAGTTTTTGTGAGTTTAATCTGTGGTTAACGGAGGTAAAAGAGGGCTAACGGGGACGATTAGTGACATAAATTAGTAATCCACGTGTTATTTTATAATTGGCTAACGGTAAGAACAGTTCATAAGGAATTGTGTGTGAATTTTCTCCTTAAATTAAATTTATTCTTATATATTTGTTACATGTGTTATTTGTATCAAAAATAAAATTAAAATTAAAAATTAAGGGTATTTTTGGAAAGAAAATTCCAACCCAAAAGTGTGCTGAAATGGGTAGTTTTCTTTATATATAGTATAGATATATTTGTTACATGTGTTATTTGTATCTAAAATAAAATTAAAATTAAAAATTAAGGGTATTTTTGAAAAGAAAATTCCAACCCAAAAGTGTGCTGAAATGGGTAGTTTTCTTTATATATAGTATAGATAATAAAAATTTACGAAAACATTGATTTTATTTTGCCGACACTTTTGGTGAATAAGATTTAGTTATTATAACCGTAAATGATAGAAATAATTTTTCCAAAGAACATCGCATTTAACTATTAATTTAAAGACCGAATGTACCGGCACACTCGAATTTTCAAGAGTACCGTAGAAATTGTCTTGTTTTGATGTTGTTAATATTACTTTTTTATTAATTTATTTATGATCCGGTTCAACCAGTTAGACCTTGATCCGGAGGTCTCGTCGGTTCAATCTCTGGTCTTATTTTTAAAATATTTTTTGACTGACAAATAGATATATAAATTATAAAAGAGAGAAATGAATCGGTATGATAAGGACTGCTTCAGAGTATTTATACAAGGATGCAAAACCTAATTCAGCTATTCAAGTCGTCATTTGCATATTAGAGCTTTTAGGGTTTTGAGTCATTTTTTATTGTGAGTCTTTTCTTGTGTCACCTTGATAAATGATAAGGAATGTGTTTTATTGAGTTGTAATTGTGTACACTACTCCTAAGCTTTGAAGCACGATGTTATACCCTAATTTTGGACCTAAAAATACTTATTCAATTCTTCTTTTCTTGCATTATAAATCATTTGAACTGGCTCTGATCAATTACATCTTTCTCTGCATTTTATTTCAATGTTACCTACAAAAATCATATACAAGGGCATTTTAGTCATTTCCTATGTCAAAATTTCTTTCAGTCTTTTAAAAATTTATTTGAGTCCTTTCAACTGGTTTGAGTAAGTCTCTGTTTCATTCTATGTCAAAATCCATTTCAAAAATTGCATTTGAAGTCATTTTGAGTCAGTTTTGCCCCTAGGGGGCATTTTAGTCTTTTCATGTGTTAAAGCCCTGTTTAAATTCTAAAAATTGTCTCTGAGTCTTTTTAATTTTGCTTGTATAAGTCTTTGCTTTAATTTTCTGTTAAAAACCCCTTCTAAGATTGCATCTGAGTCATTTTTAGTCATTTTTAGCCCTAGGGGCATTTTGGTCATTTCACACGAAATTTCGGCAGAGAGAGGTTACTTTAAAGCCATTGGTTCGTTTTAGTCCGTTTTGTCATTGGTTCGTTTTAGTCCGTTTTGTCAATTTTAATCGTTTCACTTTACGTTATTTTCCGGTTACCAATTTTAATTCATTTTATTTTTATTTTAAGTCCTAAAATTCCTAAAAATTTGCATAAAAGTCCTTTTTCTTTTTAGCTTTAATATTTGCATCTTAGTCCTCAAGGTTCTTTTTGCATTTTGGGTCCTTCTTTTTTCTTTCTCTCTTTCAGTCCTTTAAATTTTTAAAGATTCACAATTAAGTCCTTTTCAATTTTTGCAGTCCAGTCCACTATTGTTTGATAATTGCAGAATGGCCCTTATCTTTTGGTTAATTGCAAAGGCGTCCAGAAAGTTAGTTACAAGTCCAGGTATACGTGGCAGATCATGACAGGCCAGAATATCACAAGTGGCAGCCTATAAAAGCCCAGTCATCACAGTCAAAGGGGTCAAGACCATTCATTCTCTTACACATCACCAAAAAACACAATTCCAATTTTCTCTCTCTGCCTTTTTCGATCAAAAGCCAAAGTTCTTGATGAACTTGATGAATATTCATCAAGAAAATTAAGAACATTCATCCCTAACCGAAACCCTAAATCACCAAAAACGTGAATTCATCATCCAAATCCACCATTTCTTCTTCAATAAACATGAATACATAGCAAAAAGGCAGCAGAATCTTTTCTTTTGGAGAAATCAAGCTCTCAGAGATCGAAGATCTTCATCATCGAGCATTTTTTTTCTTTCGCAATTCGAACACCAACTCAATCGCGAAATACGAGAGCCAGTGCGATCGCAAAATCAAATTCGAAGAAGAGAAGAAGAAGAATCAAACAGAAGGAAACCGAATCCAGAAAATCATCACGAATCATCTCTGAAATCAAGGTCCAGTGCACATCAATCCAAAACCCTAGGGTTTCAGATCGTATACTGAACCAGAAAGCTCAAAGACGAAGAAGACTCTAAACCTGCAAGCCAGAGTACAACGGTTAGGGTTTCAGTTCGAAAATCTCCAAAGAAGCAAGAAACGAAGCATTTCGCAAGGATCTCCTTCTTCATCCCCCGTTCAAAGCTTCAACGAGGTAAAATCTCAAGTTCCTCGAGTACTTCGCCTTACCGTTGCAAATTCGTGTCGTTTTATACCTTGCATGTGTGTTCTGAGGCCTCAAACGGTGTAGATCGGAGTAGATCGAACGTGTTCTTTCAAAAATCATGAGAACTCAAAATATTTTCCAAAACCGAATGTTTAGAAATCCGATCTACGCCGTTCTAGGCCTTTTTTATGAAATCCAGTTATAGATTCATGATTAGGATGAGATTACGAACATTTAGATGTGTTTGATTCAAATTTCTGGGTAAAATTAGGGTTTCGTCGCCGGAAACTTCATCGGCGGTGGTCAACCCGCCGGAGAAGACAACCCGCGAAGCTAGAGAGAGAAGAGAGCGATAGAAGAGAGAGAGAGGTGTGTTGGAAATGAGATTGGACCGGTCTCATGCCTTATATAAAGGCGCTGAACCGGTCCGGTTTGTTTCTGGTTCGTTTCCTTTTTGTTTCGACCTTCAGATCTAGGTCTGGGTTGATCCAACGCCTCTGAGGCGTTTGGATAATCCAGACCCATGTTAGTCTTGGGCTTGGGTTTCGTTTACTGCAGATTCTTTTTTTTCTTGAAACTTTTGCTATTTTCAACACTAGTTCTTTGCTAATTACACCTCTGATAGGCTTCAAACCTTTTAGAAATTTTCTAAAAAATCTTTGAATACTTCTTAATGCATTTGTGATGATTTGGTAGTTTTTTTTTACATAATAAAAATGGTTAAAAGTAAGTAGCATTCTTTAGTCAATTGTTCATGGTATTTGTTAAAACTTGTGAAATTTTACATGTGTTTGTGTCCAAAGATTTTCTAAAAAACTCCAAAAATTTTCATACATATTCCTTGTTAGTTTTGTGGTATTTTTTGTGATAATTGTTGAATGTTAAAATTGATGAAAATATATGTGCAGTTTTCTTGTGATTTTATGTTTCCTTTTGTTAATTTCTTGTGAAATTTTTGCATGTTCTTGATCCTAAAACCTTACTATGGTATATTGACCCTTGGTATAAGGGTTTACAATGTGTATGCCTCTGATTTGGTGCTATTCTTTACTGTTTTGGAGTTTGATTTGTTAGCTTCTTGTTTTACAAGTCATGTAAATAATTGTTTGTGGAAATAAAGTGTGAAATATGCTTAAAATGTGTCATAATTCTTGGTATAATATTGTCTTATAATTTTCATGTCATGGCCGAAATAAAACTCTTTGAAGATTGTCATGGCATGAAAATTATAGGCATTATGTTTGTGGGAATTTTATGACAAAGTTTAGGTATATTTTACCACTTTTGTGTGCTAGGATTTTTACCTTTTTGTCAAGTTTCATTACTTTCCTATGCTACTTTACTTGCATCCATTTCAATCCTTATTATTCCTTGTGCCACTAACCATTTTGTTTCATGTCTCATGCATCTCCACAAGCATACTTCATTCTTCCATTATAGTTTCATTTCTTGCACCTTAATTCCCATATTAAGACTTAGAATGTAACACTTAGGATTTTCCTTTTGTACTTTATTTTTATGCCATTTAATTTCTTGCAAAGACCATAGAATGTATCTAGGCCAATGATGTAAAGGACAATGGACTCTAATAATGTACACCGACACAAGCACCGACACATGCACACACGTCACTTTAGATATAGCTAGAATATGCATGTTTAGATGTATGTTTAGGATTGTATGCTTTAGATGTATGCCTAGGATTTACACTTAGGAAAAACCAATTTTCCAAAAAAATATGAACCAACTTCACTCAAACCAACCTTGGGATCAAAATCCCATTGTATTTTCCTTTTCTTTTTCTTAATCAAACTTTAATGTACTTTAATCATACTTAGACCATTTTGCAAATCACTAATTCCACCTCACATTTTTTTTACAATCTCATGCCCTCGAGGCCCCTCTCTCATTCTTCAAAATTCCATTTTCAAACTTAAAATCAACCAACAACAAAACAAAAACATTTTTGGAAGAGAACTACGGTGGATTTGATCCCTTAAACGGGTACGTAGGCAAGGACAAAATTCCTTCAATTCAATTAAAATAAAAATTCAAACACTTTCTTCTCCCTCCAATTCTTCACTTAGTAAACTCTTAGGTGTAAATATCACTTTCCAAATAGCATTTAAAAATAAAGCGCGCGCGTAGAAAGTAGAGACGGTTCCTATAGGATACTATAGTCGTTATGGGTGCCTAACACCTTCCCGTAGCGAAAACAACTCCCGGACCTTGATTCTCAAGGGTTTTGCTTATTTTTTCCCTTCCCAAGAAAAAAATGAGATATCACCGGTTAAAAAGGTTCAAACGTAATCAATGTTTGACACCCAAAAAACCAAGATAAAACACACGAAGGTAGTTTGTGTTTGAAGGTAACTTCATCATTGTTTTGTAATCTGATAATCACAGGGGCTATGATTGATTGGGTGGAAGTGAGATGAGATATCAGATCTAGAAGTTCCTATGTTGAAGTTAGTACGGGTAGGTCCTAGGTCTTAAGTTGCAAACTTGGAGTTTGCTGAGAACCTAGAATAATGACTACACTAATGGATTGTCTTCCTGGCTTGATAGCCCCCAGAGTAGGTGTGTTTGTCACCGAACTGGGTTAACAATTCACCTGTGCCATTTACTTTCTTGTCTTTTACTTCCACGTATTTCTGTTTGTTATTGTTAGCACGATGGTTAAGCATTAAGTTCAACATTCGTCCCTTGTGTCTGGTGTTTGGAACATCGTATAGAACATCTGAAAGCTAACACGCCAGAATTTCAGACTAAAAATAAAATGTTTAAATTTTGTAGGGATTAAAACATTTTAACTCTGCATTCAAAATATACACTACTAAATAAATACATATTCTCGTTTTAGCTTTAACTTGTGAAAGACCATCTTTTAAGTAACATAATATTGAAACACTTGTCTCCTGTATAGTTTATGCTGGAACAAAACGTGCTTAACAATGAACCTTAAGGAGTTTTGATGATAACAAGGTATTAAAAATTGTAAATTGGACTAGCTAATATTTGTTCAAGTGTACAGGACCATAGTTAAATTTTTACATCATTAATTGGTTATGGATGAGCAAATAAAGAGAAAAAGATATCAAAAAAATTGAAGCTTAGTCGCTCCTGAAGGAAATATGCTCCTGAAGACAAAACGCGCTCCTGAAGAAAAGCGCTCCTGAAGTCAAGTGCTCCTCAAGACTAGTGCTCCTGAAGACTAGAGGTCCTGAAGCACCACGTCATCATCAGAAGCTACGTTATCAGAAGTTACCTTATCAGAAGCTATTTCACCAGAAGCTGAAGATCAACTGGATTTGCAAAATTCAAGGATTCAAGAGTTGTTTTATGAATCGAAATTCGTCAAAGGATAGCAAAAGACTAGTGGAACGTTGCAACGGTCATTTCAAAGGTGTTTGAAGGCATTTGCTTGCAATATGAACGAAAGCGTTGACATTGTACTTTGTACGAACTGTACAACCACCTTCTCCACTACTCTGTTTTGTGTCCACGCTACATGACAAGAAAACAGCTCCAGAATACGGCTTCGCCTGCAAAGATGTTCCTTTGGATTAGGAATGGATTTCAAATTGGTTCTTCATAGGACAACAACCAAATCAGGCAAAAGATAATTGGTGAAAGATCAAGCTTCAACATCGACTCTTTGATGTGCTGGCAATTTCACAACGTCTCTTTCACACCTCTATATAATGGTGTTAAGACTTAGAGATTTGGTAATGCTCAACAAAAGACTCTCAACATTTTTACAAGTGCCAAACCTCTGCTGAAATTGTTTTGCATTCACTTAGAATTTCTGTGTCTCAAAGTCTCATCTTAAAAATTCTTAAGTCTTAGAGTCTGTATCTGATTTGTACTGTGAGCACCTCTAGTTGTATATCAAGTGTTCAACCTTAAACAATAATCTGTGTAATTTTGTTTGTCTAGAAGTCTCTTGCAGTTGTGCTTGAGCAGAGAAGTCTCTTGATTGTGTTCTTGAGCATCGGAAGACTCTTGCAAAGTGTGCTTGAGCAAAGGAAGTCTCTTGCTGTGTGCTTGAGCAATTGTAATCAGATATTACATTCTAGTGAAATCTCCTTGGAAGTGCAAGGGGGACTGGACTACTTCCGGATTGTGGAAGGAACCAGGATAATTGCTTTGTGCCTTTCTTCTTCTCTCTATGTTTTATCCGCTGCATTTAGATTCTGAGTATCTCTTCAGAAGCTGTTTCACTTAGCTTATGATCAGAGTGTTCAGTTTTTAGAGAAACGAAGAATTTTTCAAAACATAATTCAACCCCTCTTCTTGTGTTTTTCTCACCTTCAATTGGTATCTAGAGCCTTGGTCTGTTGGTTTAACACTTAACCGTGCAACAGTAAAAGATCTGAGAAAAACATGTCTGGTGAATCTCCTATTCCTATTCCTAGTCAGACTAGCTATAATAATGTCGCACATGATTATAGTGACAGTAAGAAATCCAATGTTGGAAAGATTCCAAAGTTCAATGGAGATGCTGAAGAATTTTCTTGGTGGAAAACTAACTTCTATAGTTATATCATGAGCTTAGACGAAGAACTATGGGATATACTAGAAGAAGGTGTTGGTGACTTAGTTCTTGATGAAGAAGGAGTTGTTGTTGATAGAAAGAAACATACTCCTGAGCTGAAGAAACTCTACAAGAAGCATCATATTATCAGAGGAGCTCTTGTCACTGCTATACCTAAAGCAGAGTACATGAAGATGAGTGACAAGTCCACTGCTAAAGCTATGTTTGCTTCTCTCTGTTCAAACTATGAAGGCAGCAAGAAGGTCAAAGAAGCAAAGGCTCTCATGCTTATACATCGGTAAGAGTTATTCAAGATGAAGGATGATGAAACTATTGAGGAGATGTACTCAAGGTTTCAAACCTTAGCCTCTGGGCTACAAATCCTGAAGAAGAGTTATGTTGCTTCTGACCACGTGAGCAAGATACTCAGAAGCTTGCCTGCTAGATGGAGACCAAAGGTGACTACCATTGAGGAAACTAAAGATTTAAACACTTTAAGTGTCGAAGATCTTGTTAGTTCTCTCAAAGTTCATGAGTTAAGTCTCAATGAACATGAGTCTATTAAGAAGAGTAAATCAATAACTCTTCCATCCAAAGGCAAGTCATCAAAAGCTCTCAAAGTAGTTGAATCTGAAGAAGAAGAACCATCTGGTTCAGACTCTGAAGAAGATGCTGCTGAGATGGCTATGATCTCCTACAGACTTCAGTATCTTGTCAGGAAGAACAGAAAGTTTCTAACTAGAAGAAGTAACTCCAGAAGCTCAAGGAAAGAAGATCAGAAGGGATGCTTCAACTGTAAGAAGCCTGGACACTTCATTGCTGAATGTCCTGATCTTCAGAAGGAGAAGTCAAAGGACAAGTCAAAGAAGTCAACATTCAAACCAAGCAAATTCAAGAAGCAGATTAAGCAGAAATTTAATGGCAACCTGGGATGATTTGGGAAGTGAATCTGGATCTGATAAAGAGGAAGCTGATGAAGATGCTAAGGTAGCTGTTGGGTTAGTAGCTACAACAACTTCAGAAGCTGGATCAGAATCAGATTCTGAAGATGAAAACGAGGTATATTCTAAGATTCCCAGAAATGAACTTCTTGAGTCACGTAAAGAACTTCTTACACATTTTGAAGTAAGAACCAATTAGTTGAAGGATTTAAAAGAAAAATATGTTGTTTTGGTAAAATAGCAAAAATCAACTCTATTGGATCTGAAGGCTTCTGAAGAAAGACTTAGAGGCTTTGACTTCATTTGTAAAACTTATGAAGATAAGCTCAGGTTCTTATGTCAGAAGCTACAAGAAAAGTGTAATGAAAAACCTTTAAGCAACCATGAAATTGCTCTTGAAGATTTTATCATGTCTGGCATTGACAGAAGCAGAGTGGCTTCTATGATTTATAGCTTTTACAGAAACAATGGAAAAGGGATTGGTTTTTCAGGAGGGAAACCTAATGAAATCATTCTCAAAGCATGTTGTGAATGCATCAAGGAAGGATTGAAAACCTTCTTTGTACCTGAAGGTGCTGAGTTGGAAACTGTTGTTCAATCAGAACCTGAAGCTTCGAGCTCTAAGGCCAAGATTACTTCAAAGCCAAAAAACTCTAAGCCAAAGACTATGATCAAATCTGATTCCAAGACTTCAAAGATCATGATCTTAAAGAGATCAGAACCTGTTCCTCAGAGTCTGGTGAAACCAAAATCTGAGGTTCTGAAGTCTAAGTTTCAGAAGAGGACAGCTACTGCTTCTGAAATGCCAAAACCTAAGGTGATGGTTAATCCGAAGCAACCCAACTTACAGCACAAGGTACAGGAAGTGAAGAGTAACCTCAAGTACTAACCTTCCAGGACCCATAGGACAATGGGTACCTAAATCTAAATATGTCAATGGTGCAGGTATGTTTAAGAGCAAAGGTGCACTATAAGAAAATTGCCATATACCTACGGAGGTTTATAGTGACGGACAAAAATCCGTAGGTATTGATAAGTTTTACCTACAGATGTGGCCATAGGTATAGATATCTAAAAAAAAAATAATACAAGAGAGCGCGCCTAATGAAACTATAGACCGGGAAATATCCCGCTTTTTCCAATTTTTCCCACATCTAAATTAAAAATATATAAAAAAAAACCCCAACTCCATTCTTCACGTTCCAGAAAAACATTTCACGTTCCAGAACACAGTTTCATTCTTCACCCATTTCCAGAATCTAATCGAAATCTCACTCTTCCTAATCCTGAAATGGCCAAATCAAAACCTCACCTTTTCTTCCCTGATTGAAACCTCAGCCTCTCTTGTTCTTCCCCGTTCCCAAATTGCAACACTGTTCACACCCAAATCGAAATCTTTGAAGATCAACTGAAAGAATCTGAAGTCAAATCCCTCTGTCTCAAAGCAAACGAGATCATGTAAGCCATCAATTTTCACGTTTCTTCTGTTTTTACTTGTTATAAGTCATCAAAGGACAAAATTCTGTTATTAGGTTTTCACTAGTTTCACTTGATTTTTTGATTTATTTTTACTATAATATTTGTTGATTTTTTGATTTGTTTTGATTACATTTTTAGTATGATAGTATTTTTACTTACTGGGCACACTGTGATAATTGGGCACACTGTGATAATAAGTAGTAACAATTATTTTAATGAAAAGTTATTTTAGTTTTAGGGTATCTGTCAAGGAGATTTAGTAGGTTTGGGGAGTGTTTGGGTTGATGTATTTGCTCTTATATACTGGCATAAGTGTTGTGAGACTGTTATTTGGCAAGAATTTATCAAAACAGCTTATGACATGTTCATAAGCTGTTTTCAGCTTATTCTCATAAGTCATCGAAGATAGGCTATTAAAATAGCTAATAGTTTATGAAAAAGCAACATAACTTGATTTTGGCAAGAACTAATAGTTTTGTAAGACTGTTGTTTGGGAAAAACTTATGAAAACAGCTTATGACATATTCATAAGCTGTTTTTAGCTTATTCTCATAAGTCATTGAAGATACTGATTTAACTTGGTTTTCCCATTTAAGAAAATATAAAGAGAGCTTCTGTGAAAAGTAATGACAACGATGAACTAAAGACATATGTAAAAAAAAAGGTTAAAAAGATAAGTAGCGAAGTAGCGAGACTGAAGCAATTATGGCCAAATCAATGGTTGTAACTCATTCACATATTTTCATGAATTTTCATTTGCTATATTTAGCATTTTCCTTAAATGTAATATATCTATTTTGCTAAGTGAGCTTGTTAATGATTTGTTCATTTCAGTTCCAATTCGTGACTTGTTTGTTCCTGTTCGTGACTCGTGTTCCAGTTCTCTCCTTGCTCTGCTCTTCATCTACGAATTGCTGGTATATTTTGCTTTCTCATTCTTGTTTTATTCGATTTTGATTCAGATTTTTGTTATTGTTTCATTTTAATTGTTGTGTTAATTTAAATCTATGAGTTGTGTTGTGTTAATTTGAATTATTGATCATGAGTTGTGTTGTGTTAGTTTGACTTTTTAATGTTAAGCTCTTTAGTTTGGGACTGTAGGGAATGACTGTTTAAGGTGGATACATGTGAACAAGAATATACCATTATACTGGTATAGTATATGTATGGAGACGTTTTTTATTTTACAGGACAAGGGGAGAGTTTTTAGCTAGCTAGCTTAGTACATATTCGATTTTAACATATTAGTTTGTGTTGTAGAATATGCCATGCTCAATCAAAATGTGCACTTCAATAATTTTCAAAAAATAAAAATGACATATCAGGAATTTTGTGCTCAGGTTGATCTCTTTTTAGACATTCAATAATTTTCAGAAAATAAAAATGACATATTAGGAATTTTGTGCTCAGGTTGATCTCTTTTTAGACATGATAATGTTTGATTATTTGAATAAGATATCCTGTTGAAGGATTTTATCTATAGAATTATATTTGTACTAGTAATAGTAATCAAGTAGCAATTTGAGAGATGTACACCCTTGTTTTTTTTTTTTTTTATAGAAAAGATGTACATACATATAATATTTCAAACTATGCTTCATATTATATATCTTATCAACGCTAAGGTCGTAAATTTTGGATATAGAATTTGATTTCTACTAAAAAAAATATTGAACAAATGTATCGTTTACTTAAATTGAAGTTATCATCAACATTTTTGTTATGGAGAGCAAATTCATGATGGTGAAGGGAAGTCTATTAACGTGCATTGCGTAACTATTGTGAAGGGTGTCAAATTACATGGCAGTAGAGTAGGATTGGACCTTATCAATATTACTCCTATACTTTGAATGTTTAGTTGTCAAATTTGATCTCTAATAAATCTATGATATGGGTGATGAGGAATCTAATGAAACTGAAGAAATTCACGAGCCACTAACAAATGACACAAGTGAAGTTACTCATAATATCGTGGGTTGGTTGAATATTGGTTCTCTGATGAAGCAAAAGTAAGTCCAAGTCATACATATTATACGTAATACACTAAAATGCGTATCATTCTGACTAATATTTTATAGCAATTGCAGAAAGCGAGTGCAATCAATAAACGAAATCGTGCAAAGTATCAGGATGTCCATTGTATGGGGACAAAAAGTCTCCCAAAATTTATTGATGAAAAGGTTTGATTTTTGTATTTTTCATTGGATGAGCTGTATTTAAAAACAATAAACCTATAACCTGTTTGTTTGGTTTTTAGATGAAAAAGGGAAAAGGAGTGATGCCTGGACGTCATGATATTTACATTGAAACTCGCACACGTAAAGATGGGTCAATTGTCAATGAAAAAGCTGCAAGAATGATTGTAAGCATCTAACATTTTTGGAACGCAGAATGATTCTCTGTTTTTCTGAATTTTGAATCGAATGCCTGTTATACCATTTGAAAGTATGATATCTTGCTGCTGTTTGATTTCTTGTAGTAATTATGATTTGGTGAGATATGGAAAACCAGGAGTGAGTAGAGAATTGTTTTTGTGGCTTGTAAAATATAGTTTAGGTGCTTTATCATGTTAGCAACAGGATCAACAAATTAAATGCTTGAGTAAATATTTTTGTCACTATGTTTTGCCAACTGCTTTTGTATTAACAGCAGTGCCAAGAAACTCTAATGCCTTTTCATGCCTGATTGCCAACTGTTTTTAATTCTATTTTGCATTTTAGGAAGAACTAAAAAAACATAGTAATGAGGCTGGAACATCTCAATTAACTCAAAACAAGCAGGGTTCTATGTCTTGGAAGGATGACATATTTTCTAAAGTACAAGGAGCTGCAAAGAAGGGGCACGTGCGATGTATGGGAAAGTTACCTAAATCTAAAAAATCAAAGGTCAATTTGTCTGAAAATGAAGAGCTACGTGATAGAGTTAAGACTATGGAGGGCTTGTTAGCAAATGTCATGACTTTGATTCAAAGTCGATTTTCTGGAGAAGATGTGAATGAGATAATACAAGCTGCTAGACAGGTACTTCTGAATTTACTATTCTTCATATAAAAATACAAGTTGCTTCATTGATTTAAGAGAACATGGAATTTATGAAAACAATGCTAGTTTTGTGTTTGAGTCACACAATTCGTTGAATTTCGCACGTGGTGGATCACACCATTTAGCAATACTCTTGATTTAATACTAATCTTTATGTGCAATTTTCGATTTTTTGTGATATAGGTTACTGATGCTTCTAGTGTTCCTAACCCTTTGAATTCCCCTAGTCCAATCAATAATGAAGATAATGAAAATGGTATTCAATTAAATATCAATGAAGTTGTTAATATTTTCTTTGTTTTTTAGGAGTGATATTCTCAATGATGAATTGTGTTATTATTCATCTTTTCTTTTTATTTCTTGTAGGTGAAGATGAGGAGGCTAATATGGAGACTTGAAGATGGAAATTTGAAATGGGAAACTAGGTTAGACTTTGTTTTGGTTCTTTTCTTTATTGACATAGTTATAAGGTTTTGTATGCCGAATATGGTTCTGTCTTGTTTTGGTTAATGCTCTAAAGTACAATAGGATTGACATGATTTAGCTTTTGTTAATTTCTATGTTTGGAAGAATTGGTGTTAATCTTCAATATATATGGTATGGAATCTTTTTTTGGTTTCTAAATATATCCATTTAATTGCCTAGTTTGTAATTTGATTAATTTCATAAAATAAAATTTTCAAATAATATAGCATCAAGAACGTAGTGTGTACATTAATTGCAATGAAATGCGTACGGCAACAAATTTATGCGAACAAATGATAGGTCTCGGCAAGTTTTTAGTGACGGAAATGGTCGTAGGTAAAAACCATTTGCAGTTCTATACCTACTTCCAAATCTGTAGGTAAAAAGCATTTGTACTTCTGATTGGGTTCTATACCTACGCCCAAAATCCGTAGGTAAAGCATTATTGTCTAGTCCAACGGCTAATGATTCCGTAACTATAGGATGTAGTGACGGCCAAAATCCGTAGGTATAACACCAGTATCCACCATGAAAAAAATGGCCGTAGGTATAGGTATTTTGACATATACCTACGGCGAAAGGATATTTACCTACGGTTTTTGGCTGTCACTAAATGTCAAGTTTCTTGTAGTGGTGAAACAAAAATCATGGTACCTAGACAGCGGTTGCTCAAGACACATGACAGGAGAGAAGTCCATGTTCCTTAGCCTAACAATGAAAGAGGGAGGAAATGTGAAATTTGGAGGCAACCAGTCAGGCAAGATTATAGGTACAGGAACTATTGGTAATTCCTCTACCTCAATTAATAATGTATGGTTGGTAGATGGTCTTGAACATAACCTTTTGAGCATTAGTAAATTTTGTGACAATGGTTATGATGTGTTATTTGAAAAAGCCAACTGTATTGTAATCAACAAGGAAGACAAATCCATTGTGTTCAAGGGAAAGAGAGTTGATAATGTCTACAAAATCAATTTTTCTGAAGTGGCTGATCAGAAGGTGATTTTCCTTCTGTCAGTGAATGATAAGAAATGGATGTGGCACAGAAGGTTGGGACATGCTAACTGGAGATTAATCTCTAAGCTCAGTAAGTTACAACTTGTCAAAGGCCTACCAGACATTGACTATCATTCAGATGCACTCTGTGGTGCATGTCAGAGAGGGAAAATTGTGAAATCATCATTTAAAACCAAAGACATTGTTTCAACCTCCAGACCCTTGGAACTACTTCATCCTTATATGGAAGTAAATATGGATTAGTCATTGTTGATGATTACAGCAGATGGACTTGGGTTAAATTCCTAAAGAGTAAAGATGTTGATTGTGATGTATTCAGTAGTTTCTGCACTCAAATACAATCTGAAAAAGAATCAAAGATTTTGAAAGTCAGAAGTGATCATGGTGGAGAATTTGAAAATGAGCCATTTGAAGCTTTTTGTGAAAAACATGGAAATGTCCATGAATTCTCTTCTCCTAGAACTCCACAACAAAATGGGGTTGTAGAGAGAAAGAATAGATCTTTACAAGAAATGGCCAGAACCATGATCCATGAAAACAATTCAGCAAAACATTTTTGGGCAGAAGCAGTGAATACAACATGTTATGTCCAAAATAGGATCTATATCAGTCCTATGTTGGAGAAAACAGCATATGAACTCTTTAAAGGAAGGAAACCCAATATCTCTTACTTTCATCAATTTGGATGTACATGTTACATTCTGAATAACAATCTCTACCTAAAGAAATTTGATGCCAAGGCCCAAAGAGGAATCTTCTTAGGTTATTCTGAAAGGTCAAAGGCATATAGAGTGTATAATTCAGAGACACTCTGTGTTGAAGAATCTATGCACGTCAAATTTGATGACAAAGAGCTTGAAGATAAAACTTCAAAGCAACGTGAAAGTTTTGCAGAGATACATGTTCCTAAAGTTACTCCAGAACCTGATCAGATAGCTGAATCTGAAGACAGTCCAGAAGCTGAACCCACATCAGAAGCTCAAGATGAAGTCGCTTCTGATGAAGCACAAGATGGCTCACATCAAGCAGATCCTCCCAGAAACACATTCAAGCATAAGTTTTCACATCCTGAGGAGCTAATCATTGGAAACAAAGATAGTCCAAGAAGAACAAGATCATACTTTAGACAAGAAGATTCAATGATTGGACTGATCTCAATGATTGAACCTTCAACAGTTGATGAAGCACTTTCAGATGATGGATGGATCTTAGCTATGCAAGAAGAGTTGAATCAATTTTAAAGAAATGATGTGTGGGATCTGGTACCCAAACCTCAGCACAAGAACATTATTGGAACAAAATGGGTATTCAGAAACAAGTTGAATGAGCAAGGAGAAGTAACAAAAAACAAATCAAGACTTGTTGCACAAGGTTACAGTCAACAAGAAGGCATTGATTATACTGAAACATTTGCTCCAGTTGCAAGATTGGAAGCAATCAGGTTACTTTTTCCTATGCAGTTAATCATGGCATAATATTATATCAGATGGATGTCAAGTGTGCATTTCTTAATGGTGTCATTGAAGAAGAAGTGTATGTCAAGCAACCTCCTGGATTTGAGGATATGAAGTATCCTGACCATGTTTTTAAACTGAAGAAATCACTATATGGCTTGAAACAAGCTCCCAGAGCTTGGTATGATAGACAAAGTAATTTCTTAATCAGAAATGATTTTAAAAGAGGACAGGTTGACACAACACTCTTCAGGAGGACCCTTGAAAAAGATATTCTTGTGGTGCAAATATATGTTGATGATATAATATTTGGTTCTACTAATGCATCTCTTTGCAAGGAATTCTCTAAGTTAATGCAGGATGAATTTGAAATGAGCATGATGGGAGAGCTGAAGTTCTTTCTTGGCATTCAAATCAATCAATGCAAAGATGGAGTTTATGTTCATCAATCAAAGTATACAAAGGAGCTTCTGAAGAAGTTCAAGCTTGAAGACTGTAAAGTGATGAACATTCCAATGCATCCTACGTGCACCTTAAGCAAAGAAGATGAAGGAGCTAAAGTAGATCAGAAGTTGTACAGAGGTATGATTGGTTCTTTGTTAAACCTCACTGCATCTAGGCCAGCTATTTTATTCAGTGTATGCTTGTGTGCAAGATTCCAATCAGATCCTAGAGAATCTCATATGACTGCTGTCAAGAGAATCTTCAGGTATTTGAAAGGAACAACTAATCTTGGACTCCTTTATAGGAAATCCTTAGATTATAAGCTAATTGGATTCTGTGATGCTGATTATGCTGGTGATAGGATTGAAAGAAAGTCAACCAGTGGCAATTGTCAATTTCTGGGTGATAATCTTATATCCTGGGCTAGCAAAAGACAAACAACTATTGCTATGTCTACAACAGATGCAGAATATATTTCAGCTGCAAGTTGCTGTACACAACTACTTTGGATGAAACATCAGTTGGAAGACTATCAGATAATTGCTAACAGTATTCCCATTTTTTGTGATAATACTGCTGCTATTTGTTTGTCTAAAAATCTAATTTTGCATTCAAGAGCTAAGCCTATTGAAATCAAACATCATTTTATCAGAGACTATGTTCAAAAAGGAATTTTAGATATACAATTCATTGATACTGAGAATCAATGGGCTGATATATTTACTAAGCCTTTAACTGTTGAAAGATTTGATTTTATAAAGAAAAATTTGAACATGCATTTTGTGTCTGATTAAAAGTTTGCTTGCTCCTGAATAGGATTTTAGGTTCTGAAGTTAGTTCAGAAATGGTGGTCCATCAGAAGCTCTTTATTGAGGTTTTGAGGAAAACTCGCTTCTGATGATGACGTCAGCATCTGAAGTCCAGAAGCTGGATTTTGTGCTCCTGAATAGTTGAGTTAGTGGAAACGTTGGAAGTTACTTTATTTGGTAACTTCTGGCCCACTAACCTGGTAGTTACTCTGAGAACTTCTGACGTGGCTTATCTGTGTTGGTGTATATCTGAAAAGGGCAATGATGATTTAATAGCTTTGAAAAGTACTTTCAGGTGCCCCCAATGTCATTAATGTTATGTTTGTTTGTCTCTTTTGAATTGAAATCATTTTACTTTTAACACTTTGTCAATTCACACACTACTCACTTCACAACAAACACTTCTTTCTTTCAAACCTCTTGCGAAGTAAGCGCAAATTCTCTAAATCCTAGAACCCTCAATCTTCTTCAATCTTCATCAATGGCAACCTCAAGATCAAACCAAAGCTCTCCAATATCATCTTCAAGTATGCAACAAAGAGCACCTGGATCTGGTTCCGTAAGCAAACCTAGAACTATGTCCATTCCTTTAAAATCTCTGGTCGTTCAAAAGGAATCACCGGTGGATTTTGTTTCGCTCAAGAAGTATAAGGTGGACATGAATGGGTTAGTAGAAGCTCAGAAGCTATCTGAGTACTTCAAGATGTTGAATCGGCCAACGCATGAGAACTTGGTCAAAGACTTCTGGGTAAGGGCTGAAGTCTACGAAGAGAAGGATTCAAAGGTACAAATACAAGCTGTGTTGAAGAAAGGTAAGACAAAGATGGAAAAGAGTCTTACTTCATTCAGTAGCTTACAGATCAGGTCTGAAGTGATGGGTATTCCAGTAACCATCACTGAGGAGGTTATAGCAAAAGCATGCAGAGTGGCTGCTGAAGGAAGATTTCAAGAGATTGTGAAAAAGGATGATATCTTGCTGAAGAGCTACTACAACTTGCTTCTGGATGGAAACCCAGAAGCCAAGACCTCAGAAATGGAAATTCACAACAGAATGTTGGTGAAGTTCTGCACAGACTGCTTCTTTCAAAGAGGAGGAGGGTCTGACCAACCTAATAATCAACAGAAGCTGGCAATCTACTTCATGGCTACATTTGAGAAGATCAATTTTTTAAGATACGTCATGGATCATCTTTGCTGGGCAATAAATGAGGGTATCAACAAAGGGATGAAGCAAGTGCCTTATGAAAGATTGCTGTCTGAAATCTTCCACCAAGGAGGAGTGCTGGAAACTCTGAGGAGATCAAAGGATGCATCTAACAAGTGCTTTGAAGTTTCCACTGCTGATAGAACTATTAGTAGTAGGAGCTTATACTCCATGAAGTTCATCAAGAAAGCCCCTCAAGATGAAAAGTGGATTGAAATGACCACAGCAGAATCTGAAAGGATCAGAGATTTTCCTTCTATCTTTAAGGAAAATAACTCTGAAGTTCTAGCTGGAGCAGTAGCTGCTGCCAACACTCAGGAGGAAGCTGCTCCTGCTAAGAAAAAAGGAAAAAGGGCCAGAACCTGTTCGGAGTATGAAGCTAACGTTGCTACTGAGGCCAAGAAGCAAAGGGGAAACTGTAATCTCCAAGGAGGAAGTGGAGAGAGTCTTTGATGAGATAGAGCCCAATCCCATGAAAAGAGAGCATACTTCAGAGCGCATTGTGTGCCCTATGGTTGAAGTAACTCCTGAAGCAGCAAAAAGGGCTTCTGATTATGCTGCCAAGCTTCCAGCTGATCAGAAGAGAAAGGAAGCTCTTTACATTCAGGGGAGGGATGCAAAGCTCAAAGAAACTAGGCTAGACAAAGATGAAGACTTTCTTGTGGAGAAGATGGTAGAAGTAAGGGAGATTGCTACTGAAACTGCACATATTGTCAAGAAAAGAGCTGGTACTTCAGAAGTTAGTGTTTCAAAGTCTACTCCAGAAGCTGCTGATAGCTCAGCAAAGATTTCTCAGGTATCCAATGACTTCCACATATCTTGTACTACTTCATCTATTCCCGCTGAAGACACCTCTCTGCTAGATCACCTAGAAAGCCATTACTTAGGTGAATTACCCAAATCTAGCTTTATTTCAAACTTACAAACAGCCTTTGAAATGGCTTCTGAAGCATCTGCTTCTGAAAAGATCATTTCAGAAAGCCCACAACAACAACAACCAGAACCACAAAAGACTCCTTCACCACAACAACAACAACCAGAACCACAAAAGACTCCTTCACCACAACAACAACAACCAACCGTTCCTGAACCAACAGTTCCTGAACCCACTGTTCCTGAACAAACAACTCCCAAAACACATGTTCCTGAACCTGTTCCTGAACCTATTCCTGAGCCAACCCAATCACCTATCATCCAAACTACATCTGATATGGACTTAGCCTCTGAGGATGATCAAGATGATCATGCCTCTGATATGATCATTGATAATAAGTTTGATCAACCTTCAACCAGTAACACTCTAACTACAAATGGCCAACCAACAACAAACCTACCCATTGTACCCACAGCCCCACCTAAGCCTTCTAAACAACCTTCACCACCCACCATTTTCCTGGACTCTTTAGATATTACGAGGTGTGTGGGAAGACATTACTTCTGAGGTTCTTAAGCTGATAGAAGGAATAAGTGACTTGGGTCACAAGATCAGCTATCAAAAGCAGTGGAGGAGGATAAAGGAAAGTGTGGTCAGTTTGATTTCAGCTCTGCATGATTCATGCAATGAAGCTCAAGAAGAAGCTAAGCAGGAGCTGGAAGATTGGCTTAGTGGTATGGAAGAAAGCTCTGATAATGTAGAAGTTCTTGGAACTTGGGTGAAGAATCCTTTAAGCATAAGAGGAAGTGAACCTGAAGATTTCCTTCCCAAATATATTCACCCCAAGGACTTGGACTTATCACATCTTAGCAAGATTGACCTGAGCAAACCTGCACCTGATCTGGCTCTAGTTCAAGAGAACAAGGGGTTGAGAGAAAGGAATAGAGAGCTTGAAAAAGAGCTACAAGAGCAGAAGCTGAAGATGATGAAGTTGGAAGCTGATATGGAACAAGCTAGAATCAGGGAAGAGAAGAACAAGTCAGAGATGGATTGGAAATATGCAGAGACACAAGAGATTTTGAAGAAGATCTTAGAGAATTAAAACAAGCCAAACCTTTAGTTGCACACCTTTAGCTTGATTGTTTCTTTATGCTTCTAATGTATATTGATTTATCTTGTGCTTCTGTCTGAATTATTGCTTCTGACTTGGTATTCGCTTCTGATTACTTTACGCTTCTGAAGTCTATTTTGTGCTTCTGAACTCTGTGTACTCTTTTCACTTCTAATTAATCTTACTTGTTTATATTTTGTGTATACTTAGTTTTTGCTCTAATAATCTTGATTGATATTTATGCTCTGATTATTGTTTTTAAATGGTTTATATATTTAAATAATGCTCTGAACCTTTATCTTATGTTTTTCTCATCTCTTCTTTTTGTTTATTTCTTTTTGTTAATGACAAAAGGGTGAGTATATGTGATAGTATTTAAAGGCTCTGAGCCCCATTAATAATATTTGAAATTTTTTGAAAAACTTCTATCTTTTTACCAAAAAAAGGGAGAGTATCAAATTTCAAATAAAATTAATTGAACCATTCTTCTTATCTCTAATCTAATTCTTTCAATTTTATTTACTCTCTGATATTATTGTGCGCAAAATGAATTTAATTAACCTGGATAGAACTTAGGGGGAGCTTACAAACCTCACCTTAAAGACTATTAGACTCAGGGGGAGTTAGAGCTTACAAACCTCAGAACTCCAAAGTCAACTCGTTAATTAGATTAACAACAATTGATCAATTTTTAAATACTATTGTTTGTCATCATTAAAAAGGGGGAGATTGTTGGAACAAAATGTGTTTAACATTGAACCTTAAGGAGTTTTGATGATAACAAGGTATTAAAAATTGTAAATTGGACTAGCTAATATTTGTTCAAGTGTACAGGACCATAGTTAAATTTTTACATCATTAATTGGTTCTGGATGAGCAAATAAAGAGCAAAAGATATCAATAAAATTGAAGCTTAGTCGCTCCTGAAGGCAATATGCTCCTGAAGACAAAAAGCGCTCCTAAAGTCAAGTGCTCCTGAAGACTAGTGCTCCTGAAGACTAGAGGTCCTGAAGCGCCACGTCATCATTAGAAGCTACGTTATCAGAAGCTGCCTTATCAGAAGCTATTTCACCAGAAGCTGAAGATCAACTGGATTTGCAAAATTGAAGGATTCAAGAGTTGTTTTATGAATTGAAATTCATCAAAGGACAACAAAAGACTAGTGGAACGTTGCAACGGTCATTTCAAAGGTGTTTGTAGGCATTTGCTTGCAATATGAACGAAAGCGTTGACATTGTACTTTATACGAACTGTACAACCACCTTCTCCACTACTTTGTTTTGTGTCCACGCTACAAGACAAGAAAACAGCTCCAGAATACGGCTTCGCCTGCAAAGATGTTCCTTTGGATTAGGAATGGATTTCAAATTGGTTCTTCATAGGACAACAACCAAATCAGGCAAAAGATCAAGCTTCAACAACGACTCTTTGATGTGCTGGCAATTTCACAACGTCTCTTTCACACCTCTATATAAAGGAGTGAAGACTTAGAGATTTGGTAATGCTGAACAAAAGACTCTCAACATCTTTACAAGTGTCAAACCTCTGCTGAAATTGTTCTGCATTCACTTAGAATTTCTGTGTCTCAAAGTCTCATCTTATAAATTCTTAAGTCTTAGAGTTTGTATCTGATTTGTACTGTGAGCACCTCTGATTGTATATCAAGTGTTCAACCTTAAACAATTTTCTGTGTAATTTTGTTTATCTAGAAGTCTCTTGCAGTTGTGCTTGAGCAAAGAAGTCTCTTGATTGTGTTCTTGAGCATAGGAAGACTCTTGCAAAGTGTGCTTGAGCAAAGGAAGTCTCTTGCTGTGCGCTTGAGCAATTGTAATCAGATATTACATTCTATTGAAATCTCCTTGGAAGTGCAAGGGGGACTGGACTACTTCCGGATTGTGGAAGGAACCAGGATAATTGCTTTGTGTCTTTCTTCTTCTCTCTCTGTTTTATCCGCTGCATTTGGATTTTGAGTATCTCTTCAGAAGCTGTTTCACTTAGCTTCTAATCAGAGTGTTCAGTTTTTAGAGAAACGAAAAAATTTTCAAAACACAATTCAACCCCCCTTCTTGTGTTTTTCTCACCTTCAGTTTATACAGTAAAGGGTTTAAATTTTTACTTAATCCCTACAAATCATAAGCTTTTATGTTTAGTTCCTAAAAAAAAAAAAAAATCCATTCCCTTTCGGTCTCTATTTGCATTTTATAGGGACTACTTTGAGGATTAAAAGTATTCATTTTTTATAAAAGCTTTCTAAAATTATTCATACAAACTACAATATTATGAAGTATCAAAATTACCATTAAAATTTAACAAGAACTAAACTTAAAAGTTCATGATTTTGAAGGGACTAAAACATATTTCACCTTATGTTCAACCCTATAGTAAAGTATAATAAGTGTGTAATAGACTTAAGGTGCTAGCTCCATGATAAAAGGTTAACCTTATAACATCATAGATTTTTACCAAGTGTACTAAAAATTCGTCAAAGTAATAAAATATGTTACAGCCAATAGAGAACAAGGCATAAAAACATTGTCTTCAATACAAATGGTTGTGAGGATGGTTCCTTTTGTTTGTGTGTTGATATACTGATCTGGAAATAGCGAATAGTAACTTTCTGCTCTATAAAAGCATTTATCACTATAAACACTTATTTTTATGCATTTGATTTTCCAGAAACTATATTGCACTGTGCTTGAGGGATTGGGAAAAAATGGAATAATATTTATCATGATCAAAGGTGAAAAATATAAGACAACTAACACAATTAAACAATTAACTTGGAATTTTCAAAATCATTATCTTCGTTGACCTGTGTTTCTGGAAGATGGTATTGATGAAGAGTTATGTTATCTAATGAAAAAGTATATCAATTATTTTGATGATTGATCAAGGAAGAATGCTTAAAATCTTCTCTTCAGATTGTAATGCTCATATGTAGTAACTTAACCGGATAACCAGTTAGTCTATCTTAGATCAACAAGTTATTGCTTTTGTAGTAACTTAAAGCAATTACACTTTTTATAAAATTGACATAAACTTAAGAGTTCAACTTCTAAGATCATCGGATAATGTTTTCTTACAAAATGATTATGAGCTTCTGCAGAATTATTCATTTATGTTTCTTCTTCTAAATCTTAAAGAATCAAAAAAGGGGCACAAAAATTAGTCTCACATTTACAGAATAAGTACTATGATAGGGTTTAAAATCTTCAAAAAACCATACTGTTGTCAAGATTGCGATCGATTTTTGTGATTTTGCTCACCCTCTTCAATCCGAATCGATAGCAGAATCGAAAAACATTCAAAATCGTGGTAAGATCGCTGCAAAACCGTAGGTTTTTACACGATTTTGAAGGACAATGGGCATTTTTTTTATTACACATCGATTGTGAAGGATTAATATGGACATTTTTTAATAATAAAGGTCAATTTTAAGCTCGGTTTCAATCTTTTCCATTTTTTTACCGTCATATGTCATCGTATTCGTCAAGCTCTTATTTGGTTCAGTAAAAAAGAGACATAGAAGGTGAAGATGGAAGTGATGCAAGTTGTGGTAGTGGTGATGACGATGACGACGACGACGACGACGACAACGACGACGACGATGATGATGATGATGATGGAGGTGGAAATGATGAGATTGACGAAGAGGTAGGTGTTGATATGAAGAGGGATGATTCATATAATAAGTGTGTGTCTGATTTGATGTAGCATCTAGGCTTTAATTTTAAGCAAGGTAGGTATCTTAGGTATCTTAGGTGCATGTTGGCAATGTCAAGCAAGGTAGGTATCTTAGGTGCTCATATTGAATTTCTTATTTTGCATAAATCGACAAATCCATGACAAAAAAATATTTCCTTGCCATCCATGCAATTCAATATAAATGCTTGTTGAATTATTCTTCTAATTAATCTCAAAAATCCAAGAAAAGGGGTACATAAAAAAGCCCTGACTTCTGTTAATGTATATAAAATTCAAAGCAGCTCTCACTTTAACATTTGACTTAAAGTGGTGTGAATGAGATTCAAGATGATAACTGAGCAATTACATGGAATATAGGAAGTTTGCTCAGCTATCATCTCAAATTGATGCACGCTTATGAAGCTGGAATAAGATTATACTGAATTCATGATTTTGAAGATCAAAGGCCTCACTTCTGTTGACCCCGAATTGATACGTCGTTCTACCGAGGCTTGTCGGAGTGGTAGCTTCAGCAAAGTTGTGTAGGATTTAAGTGTGTTTGATGTCATTCTTGAGGGAATTTTCGTGGTTGGGAATATTTTGAAGGCTATAAGAATTCATTGAATCATGAGTCACAATAATCATAATGATAATAGAGAAGCCGGTCAACAAAGGTGATAGTAATAGTAGTAGTCAATTGACACTACAAAGTATTTGAATGGTTGAACAAAGATAGAACCTGTTATTACTTTTACTACATCAGTGAGATTGGTTCAAAAAATTAAACTGATATACCTTACATCCCGAGTGTCCTTCCCTCTAATTTAGTGTTGTTTGATTAAACTATTTAGAATGTAAATGATCATATAGATCATGACATTTTGGATTAAGAAAAATAAACTAATGTAAAGAGTTAAGAGATAAACTAATGAATGGCCAACTGATTTCTACCGTTGAAACCTTTTCCTATATGATCATTGAGTCAAACATACTTTTGTAGTAATTGAAAACGGTTAACATAATTAATGATACACTAAAAATGACATAAACGAAGAGAGTTCAATTCTAAGAGGTATTGGCAACTGACATTCTTTTTTGTTTCTTCTTCTTAAGCTTAAAGAAGTAAAAAGAGGCACAAAAAATAGTCCCACATCAACTAAAATAAGTAGTAGGATAGTGTTTAAAAACTTTAAAAGTAGCTGCAATTGATGAATTGCAAAGAATGAAAATAGCATAATATTGCATTTTTTAGATCTTTGTCAATTTTTAATAATAATTTAATTATTT